>NW_027198686.1:0-40968 GCF_038502225.1 Cherax quadricarinatus
TTTCAAAGGTTTGTGATGAGTCTCTAAAATGAATTTTTTACCCAGTAAATAAAATTTAAGTTTGGAGATACACCACACAAGGGCCAAACATTCCTTTTCTATGGTGGAGTATCTCGTTTCTGCAGGAAGAAGTTTCCATCTTAGGAAGCACACAGAAAAGGGTGTACCATCATGATACTGTAGTAACAATGCACTTAGGCCAGTATTGGAGGCATCAGTTCTTAAACAAAACGACTTATTAATATCTGGAATCTTAAGTATAGGGTCTTTAGAGATGAGCAGCAACCTTAAACCAAGACAGCAATGCCTAAGCGTACGTAATAAGGCAAATAGATTACTGGGATTTATATCAAGAAGTGTAAGCAACAGAAGTCCAGAGGTCATACTGCAGCTTTATACATCATTAGTAAGGCCTCGCCTAGATTATGCAGCTCAGTTCTGGTCTCCGTATCACAAAATGGACATAAATTCGTTAGAAAACATTCAGCGTAGGATGACTAAATTAATACATAGCACTAGAAATCTTCCTTATGAAGAAAGATTGAAGACTCTTAAGTTACATTCACTTGTTAGACGAAGAATGAGGGGAGACCTAATCGAAGTGTATAAGTGGAAGATAGGTATTAATAAAGGGGATATTAATAAGGTCTTGAGGATGTCTCTCCAAGAGAGAACCCGCAGTAATGGATTTAAATTAGACAAGTTTAGATTTAGAAAGGACATAGGAAAGTATTGGTTTGTAAATAGGGTAGTTGATGAGTGGAACAGTCTACCTAGTTGGGTTATTGAGGCTGGGACTTTGGGGAGTTTCAAATCTAGGTTGGATAAGTACATGAGTGGGAGGGGTTGGATTTGAGTGGGACTTTCACATCAGAGCTTATTTCTTGGGTGGCATTGAAAATTGGGTTGGGCAAATGTTTTGTTAGTGGGATGAATTGTAAAGGACCTGCCTAGTATGGGCCAGCAGGCCTCCTGCAGTGTTCCTCCTTTCTTATGTTCTTATGTTCTTATGTTCATTAAACTTTTCTCGAGCTACGTTGGTAGTCGGATAAGATGCCTGTAAGATCGGTAATGTTGGGGATAAACCGTGCATAAAAATTTACAGAACCAAGAAAGCTACACATGAGCTTCTTGGTTTTGGGGAATTTAAACTCTAATAAAGCTTTGATCCTACTGGGGAGAGGCTGTAAAGAGTTATTAGAAATAGTCAATCCAATATATATATATATATATTTGGCAGTGAGGCCATGTGAGCGTAACCTACGTAAAACTGATGTTAATGGTCGGATAAGCTTGTTCCACGTGGATGTCATTATGTAAATGTTGTCAAAATAACCTGAAACATTTGGCATATTACCCAAGACCTTTCTCATCAGTCTCATGTAGGTAGCACAGGCAGTTACCAAACCGAAGGGCATAGTTCTATATTGCATCAGTCGTTGGTGTGTAGGAAAAGCGGTGCACTGCTTAGAAGAAGGATCTAACATTACTTGGTGATATGCCTGCGCAATATCAATCTCTGGAAAGAAAGAATAGTCATAAAATTTGCGTAGATCGCTATCTATTAAGGGCATAGGCTCAGCATCCCACCGAGTTATAGCATTAAGTCCTCTGAAGTCAATAGCAAGTCTATATGAATTGTCTTCCTTCTTAACCATAACTATTGGTGAGCTATATGCAGATACTGAAGGTTCAATGATCTTTAATTTTAATAATTTGTCTACCTCTCGGTCAAATGCCTCCCTAAGGTTAACTGGAACTGGGTATAATTTTCGTTTGATAGGATTGTCCGTGACTAAGTCAATCTTATGGACTACCGTGGAGGTGACACCTGGAATATCAGTAAAGACATCTGAGAATTTACCCACACATTGTAGTAGTTCATGTTTCTTATGGTCCTCCAAAGACCAGAGTGTTCAAAAGTCACCAAGTCATGTAGTTCTCTGTCGTAGTCTACGTTAGAGGTGTCAATTACGCACACCTTACACTCCTCAGTTGTCTTATCAAATTTGTGTGGAAAAACTAAATCAAAGTCATTTAGGCAGTTAACCGAATTTATTAAGAATGTTGATATGATAAAGTTTTGGTTTCCCCTTGACTTCTATGAGGTAATCAACCTTCACACAAGTATTCAATACATTATACGGCCTTTCCATGCTTCTAATAATTTATTTGGCTTTATTGGTAAAAGCACCAGAACTTTATCCCCTACTTTAAAACTTCTCCTCTGACTTTTGGTATCAAAATAGGTTTTGTACTGGTCCATTAATAAGTTTAAGTTTTTCGAAACTATGTCACAGGTCTCCTCAAGCTTGGATCTAAGACTGAACCTCAGCATTTCCCTCCTCATTAGTCAATAAGTCATGAAGGATGGACAATGGACCTCTGGCCTGTCTACCATAGAGAAGTTCAAAAGGTGAAAACCTCAAAGAGTCACTGGAAACTTCCCTCATGGCAAACAAAGCACAGGGTAGGTAACGATGCCACTCCTTAGGTTTAAGGGAGCAAAGTTTCATTAAAATAGACTTGAGAATTGAGTGCTGGAGCTCAATCCTCCCATTACAGCTGGGATGATATTGTGTTGTGAAGAGAGGCTTCACTCCCAGAAGTTGGTAGAGATGTTGCATTAAGTCAGATGTGAATTGTGTCCCACGGTCCGACAAAATCTCTCTAAGGATGCCAACTCTGGAGAAGATGGACAAAAGGGCTTCAGCCACCTCTGTAGTAGTTATGATCTTTAAGGGTACAGCTTCAGGGAAACTCGAAGCATAATCCACTAATGTTAATATATATCTATGTCCCCCAGATGAAAGTGGTGATAAAGGACCAACGATGTCAATAGCTACTCTTTCAAACGGTACCGTAAAGATTGGCATTTTGACCATTGGTACTCACCGGGTACCTCGGGAGGATGACAGTTGGCAAACTTTACATGATCTACAACATGTAGTGATACCTGAGGACATTTTGGGCCAAAAATAGGTTTCCCTAATTTTATTCAAGGTTTTACGATGTGAGAAATGCCTGGCCACTGTCAGGTCATGAACCATTTTAAGAACGGTCTCGCTGCATTGACTTGGAACAACTAACATGGAATAGTCTATCTCATCTGAATTTAAATTGAATACCGGTTTATACAAGATACCTCTAAAATAATCAAATTTACATGAAAAGTTTTTCCTTTGGATAGCTTGATTTTTATAGCTGCATTATGGCAATTCTGAAGAGAAGTTCAATTACGTTGTAAATTGACAAAGGAGTCCTTAGATATATCTAAAAGCTTAAAGTCAGGGAAAATCAAAGGATGGACAGTAGGAGAAGCCTGGGCTTTGGTCTGAGCCCTAGTCAAGACATTTATAGTATCGGAGGCGATATCTTCACTTTCATCTAACAAGTGAACCGGTGATCCTACTACCTCGCTTTCGAGAGTAGTATCACTGGTTTCTAACCCCACATGAATATCACGAGACATTGCCTCATCTGAACTGTCGAGTGACTTTTCTGATTTACAGGAAGAGGGGTTGGAAAACTTATGTCCATGATTGGTGATGAAAGGCCAACCTCAGAAGGAAGAATGGCACCTTTTACATTACCTATTAGTACAGAGCAAGAGGTGGTGGGAGCTAGTACAGTTTTGGACCAACCTGTGAACCATTTAGACCTAATGTAACAACGGATGGTAGGAAAAGTGTCTGTACGGCCCAAGTAGTCTGAAAGGATAGCAGAGGCATGAGTGACTTTTAGGTTAGGGAGCAGCCTATCAGAAGTGACTATACACGTGCATCCAGTGTCTCGTAAAATGGTAGATATATTAATTCCATTAACTGTTCCCGAACAGAAGGGTGCCTGGTCATTACAGTCATTAAAATACCTACCAACTTTTTGCACTTTCTTAGGACAATCAGGACGTTTATGTCCCTTAGCACCACATAATTGACAAACCGGAATGAAAGACGTCAGTTTACTTCATACTAGAGGCTTTGTTTTCTTAAGATCCGGTGAACCCTTGCCCTTAGTGATCGATCCCTTTAGATCTTTATAGGAATTGTGAGCCTCAGCATACAAGTCAGCGACCTCAGCAACTTCCTCAGCTTTAATCAGGCTACGTTCTCTGATGAATGTTCGCATCTGGTGGGGAAGAGCTGTCAGGAACTGGTCAGTGCGAAGGCTTACTCAGCCCTGTAAGACCTTAAGTAGGTATTACCAAGGCTGGCTCCTCCTTAGGAAAATTAATGAATAGAAAAAGAATAATAACATACAAATATAAACACTTTATTGTTAGATTTTAAAATATAAAACATTTAAATGTGAACTTTTATCTTACTTGAAAGAGAAATGAAAAATGATATCCTTGAAGGTGGTTACTTCAATGGGACATTCCTGCTCCTGACTGGAGATTTGACTATTACTATTAAAAGTTGCCATGGATACATCTTTATCCCACTAATTTGTTTCATCAATAAGCATAATTATTTTCCCCAGAGGTTGTGGTGTAGTTGATTTACCACTTGTAGCACCTTTACGCAACTTCGGGTAAGTGACCTTGATGTGGCCAGGCTTACGGCAATAGTAACAGGTTATGAGTTCGGGAATCTTGTTCCGTTCTCCTTGCTGGTTTTGAGGCAGGCGTCGTTTTTTCAACTTCAGTTTCCATCTTTGGATGAAATTCAGAGGTTCGTCTATGATGATCTCTGTCCAAACCAATCTGTTGGGAAGAAAAGTTAAGAGGCCGCACGGACAAGGAGCAATTAGCCTCAAATGTGTCTGCCAGTCTAGCCGCCTCCAACGCAGTTGCCACTGAATAGTCGTCTAAAAACACCCGAACTTCAAGTCCGACTCAAGAAGATTGTCATATAGGAACAGTTGTACCAGCCCACTGAAATTCAAGACACCAGGGAACTTGTACCACTTGGTAAAGGTTTTAGATTGTGTATGAACAAAGTTTACAAGGGACTGACCCAAATGAAACTTGCTCAGTTTAAATTCCCGCCTGTATTTGGCAGGTATACAGTGATATCCACCGAGAACTGCGTTTTCGCAATGTCGTAATTAGCGAAAATCTTCATCACTCAAAGCAGCTATAAATTACTGCACTTTGCCATATAATGCTGTATAAACCAGTGTTGTCCAGTTCTCGAGTGGCCACCGCAAAGCTTGAGCCTAATTTTTCGAAAGACTCAAAAAACTGCTCAGGCTCAGAATTAGAAAACAGAGGAACTAGAGATATCGCCTCGATTTCTGAACAAAGAAATTGTCATCAATAGTACGCCGAAGCTGTCTTTTCTCTTGCTCTGTCAAATTCCTCTTGAGCAAAGGCATGTTGCTCCTTGGTGTGGACAAGATTGAGTCTAGCTAACTGAAGCGCTAACGAAGCTGACTCTCCCGAGACAACACCGATTCACCACCTGTTTCCACAGGTGGATAGTTGCCCTCTTGCTATGCATTTTGTTCTTCCCCATTAACCAAACAATCGAAGTAGTTGTTCGTTGATAATACCAATAGAACGAGCAATTCGTCAGTAGAGCTGTAGTGATAGTTTTACAGAGTATATTCAGTCAGCACATGCCTAACAGTTAATGCGTCGGTCTGGAGTTTCACGACTCACCGCGAGTTCAATCCCCGTACGTACAGTATTATCTGTTATTATCCCTGCTCTGAGAGGAGCTAATGTATTTGCTCTCGTCTCTGTTAACCTTATTGGTTTCGTTATAACTGGTATGATTAATGAATTGTTCATACTTTTAATGAAATCAGTTACTAGCGGGTCTTCGGTTAGGTCCGAGGTAATGTTGAAATCTTCAGCTAGTAGTAAGTAATGTTTATTCACTTGCTTTTTTGCTATTAGTTTTTTTTTGTTGTTGTTGTTGTCACTAGAAACTTGAATATTAAAATGAGGTATCCTATAGAGTGATTTAGAAAAACACATAAGCAAACAACTGGACATATTTATTAGAAAACGTTTCGGTCCTGGGAACTTGATCACTTCTAACATACAGAGGTTGAAAGACAGTATATATAGGCGGAGAGTGTGAGGTGTGAGTGACGCATGGTGCTCTGAAGAATTCCATGTTTGGATGAGGACGGATAGACGAGAAGGTCATGTGACTCCTGTGTTGCTGGGTAGGTGATGCCTTGTCTGGTTGAGTATCATGTTTTAAAAATTTTATGGTTTCCAGTGTTACGTTCTATTGTGTCGGTGACGGAGATTAGCGAGGCCTCCAGACACCGTCAGTTGAGCCTCATCCCAGTTCATCAAATGCTCCGTGGAGTCTCTGTGGAGGACACAGGCGTACCTTAAATCGTCTCTGTTACTGGAACTACGATGCTCGTTCAGGCGGACCGCAAGATCTCTGCCTGTTTCGCCTACGTATTTCTTGGGACACAATCCACTACGGATGATGTAGACGCCTGCTGTGGAAGTTAGACGAGTGGGGCTGCGTTTCGTAGTGAAGTCTTTGATAGATGATGTGTTTGTGGTGGAAACATTTACGTTACTCTTACCAAGTGCCCGGCGAGTATTCGTGGCAACATCACCACATGGGAGCACTATGAACTGCTTAGAGGGCTATTCCATGGGCGGTTTTGTGAGGATTGCTTATGCCATGAGTCTGCAATCTCGGATAAAGAAAGATGGAAACTGAAGACGTGTAAAAGCTTGTGTTATGTAAGTGCATTCTTCTTTATGAAAACAAGGGCTGAAGATGCGAAGAGCTCTCAAGAAGAAGCCAGTGAGAACTCCTCTTTTAGTGCGGGTGATTTGGTGTGAATAGAAGTGTATATATGATCGTTCATGATGGTAGGTTTTCAATACTTTTTTCAAAAGGCTCGTAGCATCTTACAAAAAAGTTAGAAGTTAGCAATTATATATTTAATACATTAATCTCTGAAACATGTGGAGTTGCAACATAACTATTCATTAGAATAGTAGATGACAATCACCCCATCCCCCATTTGATCTGTCTTGTAGTTGTGAAAGACTGTGTATCCCGCCTTGCTTAAGCTTGATTTCAGTAAGTATAATATAAAAGATGGTTGAATTTAATGAACCCAGGAGCCCCAGGACGTCATCATAGTGCTTACTCAGGAATCTAATGTTGTAATTATGAAAATTTATTTTCCTAGCATTGCAGAGGACAGATTTTGCTTGGGTCGCCGTGAAGTAAAGACAAATACTTTCAGGAAAATATTGGTTAGGATTTACATTATATAGGAGGTTTAAATCAGGTTTGATGACAACATTCATGAAATATGGGATAAATATAATACACTCTGAACTGGTAATCAAGATAACAATGGAAACAGTATTTGTCTGTAATAACCACAAGTTTTTGTGTAAGTTTCTTTTGAGGTACAATATCAAATGCCTTCTCGCAGTCCAAGAATATGCAGGCTATCCATCCTTCTCTCTCTCTCTTTCCACTTTCACTTGCAATTGTGTCATAGATCTCTCATAGTATCCATGCTGACACCTTTAGAAGTCCCATTGCTTCTGATGCATCCAGCTCACCTTACATTTTTTTTTATCTGTTACCCTGTTTTATATGTTTTCCAGTACCCGGCGGATTACTCGTCTCAGGCGTCTGGCATAGCCTTTTTATTTCACTGAAAAGACCTCTTCAAATTGTTTGTTCAATACTTCACAAACTTCTTTGTCGTTTCAAGTGGGCCAAATTATCTGGTCTTTTACTGTCAACTTTCCATGTAGCTGTGAGGTAGAGCTTTTTTTTTTTTACCATACTCGAGTCATCCTGGGTATATATGATCTCAGATGGAATGATATTCTGGAAAAGGGTACAGCCATAGTGAAGTTGCTGCTTTCTTCCCCTTTTGTGGCATAAAAGCTTGTTTCACGTTGTCCTCGAAGTGGATCCAAGTGTGGTACTTTGACAATATTGGCCTTGTACATAACAGTAAGGCCACCATCCCTCGTATGTTGAAGGCTCTGCTGAAATGACAGATCTATCCAGGATGGGTCCAGGCGAGAGATAAGACGTCTTGCTCTGTTCTCTACTCTGTCAAGCAGTCGCAGATGAGAGGGGGGCAGGCAAACGAAGAAAGTGGAGCATACTCAAGGTGCGAGCGTACTTGTGCCTCGTACAGGATCTTGCCACCCCTACTGTCAAGCAGATGCGAGATATGGCGAAGAGCTGTAAGCTTCCTGGCTGCCTTGTTTGCAAGATTTACAACATGGTTCTTCATGGTTAGTTTGGAGTCAAATTTCACCCCAAGGATATCAACTTCTTCTCCAGGTGCCAACACCCTCCCATTCATCCTTACTACTGCACCAGCATTACCATCATGGTGCCTAGAGACGATCATCATTTGCGTTTTCTCAGGTGCAAATGTTACTTGCCATCTATTTTCCCAAGCTGATATAGCTCTCAGCTGGTGATTAATGTAGCTTAGAGCAGCTGGCATTTCTTCTCTTGGATAAGTGAATGTCAGTGTACAGTCGTCTGCGTATGCATGTGATTCTGGGATGAGATGAAGAAGGTCGCTGAAGTAGACATTCCATAACAATGGTCCTAGTACGCTTCCTTGTGGAACACTTGCCCCAATAGGATATCTTGCTGATTCCGTTCCATTGAGAACTACCCTTAGAGATCTACCATGAAGGTAATCACTTTGGAGACATGACGTAGAGCCTGCAATTCCCAGTGCTTGAAGTTTTGCTAAGAGGCCCTGGTGCCACACCCGGTCGAAAGCACCAGCAATGTCCAGTGCTACCACACAGCTGACTTTGAATTCATCCAGTGACTGGTGCCACTTAGTGGAGAGGTTTAACAACAGATCAGCAGCAGAGTAACCTTTCCTGAAGCCATATTGACGATCACAAAGTAGTGAGTGGTAGTCTTGAGATTATTGTCTCAAGGATCTTACCAGTGATTGACAGGAGTGACACTGGTCTGTAGTTGCTGATTTCTGCTCTGCTCTTCTTTTTGTGAACAGGGACTACATTTGCCTCTTTTCATAGAGAGGGCCATTTACACTGTACTAGGCAGTGCTGAAAGATACGAGTAAGAGGTGCTGCTAGCTGGTCTGCACATATTCTCAGCAATCTTGGGCTCAACTTGTCTGAGCCCACAGCCTTTTCTTGGTCAAGCGATTTAAGAAGGAAATGCACCTCCTCCTGCCTTATTGTCACCACTGACAGTTTTGACACAGTTCTTGCAGCTAGCCAAAGAGGGTCCCTTGCTGGATCAGGAACTTGCATTTTGGTAGCAAAGTGTTCAGCAAAAGAGGTCCGCTTTCTCTTGACTACTAGTAAAGGTGGTCCCATCCTGTCGATTTAGAGGTGGAATGAGTTCATCAGGCAGATAACCTTGTCTGTCCTTGGCCAGGGACCACCAGGTTTTGGAGCCTACCCTACCTGATGCTAGCTTTCTTTTAGTGTCCACCTCCCATTTAGCAATGGCCCACTTTTGAACATCACCCATATGCCTACAGGCTTGCCTGTGCAAGTTCCTGTTATAGGTGGTAGGATGTCTCTTATACCTTCGCCATGCTTTGTACTTAGCAGTAGCAGCCTCTCTACAACGAAAGCCAAACCAAGGCTGATCTGTAGGCTTCGTCACATATTGCCGGTGAGGAATGTGTTCTTGTTGTAGATTAAGGATGTGTCCAGTGAAGGCTTTCGCTTGGTTGTCAACATCCCCTTGGAGAAGAGCATTCCAATCGGTGGTGGCAAGGTCAGAGCAAAGGGCTGGCCAATTACCTCTTTCCCATAGCCAGGTTATGCGTGTGGACTCCTCACCTCGTTCTGTTGGTATCTTAAGTGTCGTAAAAACAGCCTTGTGGGCAGACGATCCAACGTAGCCGAGGGGTTGACAAGTGACTATGCCTTCTGCCAGATCACTCACTACTGCATCAAGGGAGGAGCCAGAGATGTGAGTAGGAAAATCAACAAAGTTTCTCATGTCAAATACTGCAAGAAGGTCATCAAAAGTCCCTCTGTATAAGGTGTTGGTTGAGGACCTGCTGCTGTGTCATTTTCAAACTGCTGCTCAGGAATTCTCCACTCCCTTGCATATGCGTTTGTGACTCTTCTCACTTTGTTTTCGAATGTCCATCTCATTCTTTAGTTTTTTGAGCTCTTGTTCTTTTCGTTGTTTCTGTAACTACATCTCTGGTTGAACCCAGGGCTTTGTTGTTAAGATTTCCCACTCTTCTGGGTACAGATTTCTCCTCTGCTTCCCGGCATTTCCCGGCTAGTACTCCAATATTTCATTTGTTGAATTTCCTTCCAGCTCACTTTCCCAGTGCAATGCATCATCTCTTCAGAATTTCTTCTTCTTCTGAAGTCTGGTATTTCACTCCCTTCACGTGCCCCTCGACTCTCAGTATGTAGTTCCTCAAGTAATACAAAGTTCGGTACTGTATGGTGAGCATCACTGAGGCAACTCTTGTATTCTATTTCACCTATGTCAGACGTACTTGGGTAAACACAGATCCTGTTTTCCTAGGTTCTTCTTTTTCCTCTTGTTGTGTCCATAACATCCTGATATAAAAGCTTTTCTTTATTACCATCATGACATTTATGAAATATATCTGTATGTATATTATTGAACTAAATGGTTATACATGACCATAATTTTTGAAGGGGTGGACCGGTAAGCCAGCGAAAGCCTCGATCCGATGACCAAAAGCTTCACAGGAGGGTTATCCTCTGACTAAGACCCGCGTCAGGACACACTTGTCCTGTTTCCTGACGAACCTTACCTAACCTAACCTCTATATTATTGTTTTCTCGTTGCTGGTGTTTGCCTTAACAAACTGTTGCCTCGGCAAGGTACATCACCTAGGTATCGTTATTGTCGAAGTGCTTCGTCTTGTGCAACATGCTTTCTGTATGTAGTAGAGGCATATGTAACATTACAGACAGAATAGTAATTTTAAAGTGATATATGTCCTGATAGGTGGCCAGTTCTTTCTATCAAAATTGAGAACCTATCACCTCAGAATTACCTCTCCAGTGCTACTGTCTTCAGTGTTATAATTAAATATTCGCCTGAAGAAACCAGCGGTGCTGGCGATGCTGTTCTACATTAAGTATAACTAAGTGATGCACTTCTCATTATTGTCAATATTGTTCATTATTTCGAAAATACAGTCTTTCAAATTTTCCATTTCAGGAAATGTCATATGACAGCAGTGAGTCATATGAAGTGAAAGATCAACAACAACAGTTTGTTAGCAATTGTCTTCCATCTAATTCAGAAATGAATGAGAATGTTCAAACTTTACAAGAGGCAGAATCAAAGTTGCAAGTCGTCACTGAGTGTCAAGTTTCAGAGTTAAGAAGTGATGAGGACGCGGAGAAGAAAGTGGTGCCAGACGGTGGATGGGGATGGATGGTCGTATTCGGTGCTTCACTCATTCTGGTACAGTCTACTGAGATTTATTTCAAAATAAAGGTTGCAGCGTAAGTCACTTTACTGATAATATTTTTCGCCTCATCTCACAGCTTGGTAATTCAGACAACAATGCTTAATACTGCACAGAATGGATTTTCTTCTAATCTCTGCTGCACTAATCATATTAAACCACAAGCAACTCAACCTATTGCTACACTCAGTATATTGAACCATACACTAATCAGTATACTACTATACCCAGCATATTAAACCACTATTTCATTCAGCACAATAAATGAAACTAGTCAACTCACTACTATACTCAGCAAATTAAATCACAAATTAGTCAATTTATTGCTGCACTCAACATATTACACCACAAATTAGTCAACTCACTGCTACACTCAGGATATGAAGGTTGATGAATCAGCGCAGATATGAATAAAATTAAGATGTAAACTCGTCTCTGCACCAGCCAAGAAAGATATTCCCATATTGTTTAGTCTAAGTCCCTCGTACCTCAGTACTCACTACTGCAGAGGGAACCATAAGCTGGAAATACAGTTAAGTATCAGAATTGAAGATTTAAAGCGAATCAGAACAGTCATTCGCAAAGCATCATATAGAAATAAATATCACAAGTCCTCCATTAAAAGTGAAAAAGTTAGGATATACGCAGCACAAATCTAATTGAAATATCAGTGAGACCAAGATAATGAAATTTAAAAACGCTTTAACTATGGTTTTTTTCCTCTCATATATATTTTATTTCAAATTTCGTATATTGCCTAAGAAAAATATTTGAGTTATTTGAAAGAAAATCCAGTTTGATAATATTATATTAAATGAAATGGCAGATTGGCGCCCACATAGATCAAAAATTATACAAAAATGCTTCCAAATTGGATAAAATAGGACCATTCCAAGCCAACTGGACCAGGGTTCCCCACCTCACTATCATGTCAAGTGGATCAGGATTCCCCACCTCACTATCATGTCAAGTGGACAAGGGTTCCCCACCTCACTATCATGTTAAGTGGACCAGGGTTCTCCACCTCACTATCATGTCAAGTGGACCAGGGTTCCCCACCTCACTATCATGTCAAGTGGACCAGGGTTCCCCACCTCACTATCATGTCAAGTGGACAAGGGTTCCCCACCTCACTATCATGTCAAGTGGACAAGGGTTCCCCACCTCACTATCATGTCAAGTGGACCAGGGTTCCCCACCTCACTGTCATGTCAAGTGGACTAGGGCTTTCCACCTCACTATCATGTCAAGTGGACTAGGGCTCTCCACCTCATTATCATGTCAAGTGGACTAGGCCTCCCCACCTCACTATCATGTCAAGTGGACCAGGGCTCTCCACCTCACTATCATGTCAAGTGGACAAGGCCTCCCCACCTCACTGTCATGTCAAGAGGACCAGGACTCCCCACCTCACTATCATGTCAAGTGGACCAGGCCTCCCCGCCTCACTGTCATGTCAAGTGGACCAGGCCTCCATACCTCACTATCATGTCAAGAGGACCAGGCTTCCCCACCTCACTATCATGTCAAGTCGACCAGGCCTCCCCACCTCACTATAATGTCAAGTGGACCAGGACTCCCCACCTCACTATCATGTCAAGTGGACCAGAACTCCCCAGCTCACCATCATGTCAAGTGGACCAGGACTCCCCACCTCACTATCATGTCAAGTGGACCAGGGTTCCCCTCTTCACTATCATGTCAAGTGGACCAGGGCTCCCCACCTCACTATCATGTCAAGTGGACCAGGGCTCCCCACCTCACTATGATGTCAAGTGGACCAGGACTCCCCACCTCACTATCATGTAAAGTGGACCAGGGTTCCCCACCTCACTATCATGTCAAGTGGACCAGGGCTCCCCACCTCACTATCATGTCAAATGAACCAGGGCTCCCCATCTCACTATCATGTAAAGTGGACCAGAGCTCCCCACCTCATTATCATGTCAAGTGGACCAGGGCTCCCCACCTCACCATCATGTGAAGTGGACCAGAGCTCCCCACCTCACTATTATGTCAAGTGGACCATGACTCCCCACCTTACTATCATGTCAAGTGGACCAGGGCTCCCCTTCTCACTATTATGTCAAGTGGACCAGGGTTCCCCACCTCACTATCATGTCAAGTGGGCCAGGGCTCCCCACCTCACTATCATGTCAATTAGACCAGGCCTCCCCACCTCACTATCATGTCAAGTGGACCAGGACTCCCCACCTCACTATCATGGCAAGTGAACCAGAACTACCCACCTCACCATCATGTCAAGGGGACCAGGGCTCCCCACCTCACTATCATGTCAAGTGGACCAGGGTTCCCCACTTCACTATCATGTCAAGTGGACCAGAGCTCCCCACCTCACAATCATGTCAAGTGGACCATGGCTCCCCACCTCACTATCATGTCAAGTGGACCAGGACTCCCCACCTCATTATCATGTCAAGTGGACAAGGACTCCCCATCTCACTATCATGTCAAGTGGACCAGAGCTCCCCACCTCACTATCATGTCAAGTGAACCAGGGCTCCCCACCTCACTATCATGTCAAGTGGACCAGGGCTCCCCACCTCACTATCATGTCAATTGGACCAGAGCTCCCCACCTCACTATCATGTCAAGTAGACCAGTGCTCCCCGCCTTACTATCATGTCAAGTGGACCAGGACTCCCCACCTCACTATCATGTCAAGTGGACCAGGGTTCCCCATCTCACTATCATGTCAAGTGGACCAGGGCTCCCCACCTCACTATCATGTCAAGTGAACCAGGGATCCCCACCTCACTATGATGTCAAGTGGACCAGGGCTCCCCACCTCACTAAGATGTTAAGCGGGCCAGGGCTCCCCACCTCACTATCATGTCAAGTGGACCAGGGATCCCTACCTCACCATCATGTCAAGTGGACCAGGACTCCCCATCTTACTATCATGTCAAGTGGACCAGGACTCCCCACCTCACTATTATGTCAAGTGGACCAGAGCCCTCAACTCACTCTGATGTCAGGTGGACCAGGGCTCCCCACCTCACTATCATGTCAAGTGGACCAGGACTCCCCACCTCATTATCATGTCAAGTGGACCAGGGCTCCCCACCTCACTATCATGTCAAGTTGACCAGGGCTAACTTCCTCACCATCATGTCAAGTGGACCAGAGCTCACCACCTAACTATCATGTAAAGTGGACCAGGACTCCCCACCTCACTATCACGTCAAGTGGACCAGGGCTCCCCGCCTCACTATCATGTCAAGTGGACCAGGGCTCCCCTCCTCACTGTCATGTCAAGTGGATCAGGGCTCCCCACGTCACTATCATGTCGAGTGGACCAGGGCTCCCCACCTCACTATCATGCCAAGTGGACCAGGGCTCCCCACCTCACCATCATGTCAATTGGACCAGAGCTCCCTACCTCACTATCATGTCACATGGACCAGGACTCCCCATCTCACTATCATGTCAAATGGACCAGGGCTCCACACCTCACTATGATGTCAAGTGGACCAGGGCTCCCCACCTCACTATAATGTTAAATGGACCAGGGCTCCCCACCTCACTATCATATCAAGTGGACCAGGGCTCCCCTCCTCACTATGATGTCAAGTGGGCCAGGGCTCCCCACCTCACTATCATGTCAAGTGGACAAGGACTCCCCAGGTCACCATCATGTCAAGTGGACCAGGGCTCCCCACCTCACTATCATGTCAAGTGGACCAGGGCTCCCTTCCTCACCATCATGTCAAGTGGACCAGAACTCACCACCTCACTATCATGTAAAGTGGACCAGGACTCCCCACCTCACTATCATGTCAAGTGGACCAGGGCTCCCCACCTCACTATCACGTCAAGTGGACCAGGGCTCCCCTCCTCACTGTCATGTCAAGTGGACCAGGGCTCCCCACCTCACTATCATGTCGAGTGGTCCAGGGCTCCCCACCTCACTATCATGTCAAGTGGACCAGGACTCCCCCCTCACTATCATATCAAGTGGACCAGGGCTCCCCACCTCACTATCATGTCAAGTGGACAAGGGCTCCCCACCTCACTATAATGTTAAATGGACCAGGGCTCCCCACCTCACTATCATGTCAAGTGGACCAGGGCTCCCCTCCTCACTATCATGTCTAGTGGGCCAGGGCTCCCCACCTCACTATGATGTCAAGTGGACCAGGGCTCCCCACCTCACTATCATGTCAAGTGGACCAGGGCTCCCCACCTCACCATCATGTGAAGTGGATCAGAGCTCCCCACCTCACTATCATGTCAAGTGGACCAGAACTCCCCACCTCACTATCATGTCAAGTGGACAAGGACTCCCCACCTCACCATCATGTCAAGTGGACCAGAGCTCCCCACCTCACTATCATGTCAAGTGGACCAGGGTTCCCCACCTCACTATCATGTCAAGTGGACCAGGGATCCCTACCTCACCATCATGTCAAGTGGACCAGGACTCCCCATCTTACTATCATGTCAAGTGGACCAGGACTCCCCACCTCACTATTATGTCAAGTGGACCAGAGCCCTCAACTCACTCTGATGTCAGGTGGACCAGGGCTCCCCACCTCACTATCATGTCAAGTGGACCAGGACTCCCCACCTCATTATCATGTCAAGTGGACCAGGGCTCCCCACCTCACTATCATGTCAAGTTGACCAGGGCTAACTTCCACACCATCATGTCAAGTGGACCAGAGCTCACCACCTAACTATCATGTAAAGTGGACCAGGACTCCCCACCTCACTATCACGTCAAGTGGACCAGGGCTCCCCGCCTCACTATCATGTCAAGTGGACCAGGGCTCCCCTCCTCACTGTCATGTCAAGTGGATCAGGGCTCCCCACCTCACTATCATGTCGAGTGGACCAGGGCTCCCCACCTCACTATCATGCCAAGTGGACCAGGGCTCCCCACCTCACCATCATGTCAATTGGACCAGAGCTCCCTACCTCACTATCATGTCACATGGACCAGGACTCCCCATCTCACTATCATGTCAAATGGAACAGGGCTCCACACCTCACTATGATGTCAAGTGGACCAGGGCTCCCCACCTCACTATAATGTTAAATGGACCAGGGCTCCCCACCTCACTATCATATCAAGTGGACCAGGGCTCCCCTCCTCACTATGATGTCAAGTGGGCCAGGGCTCCCCACCTCACTATCATGTCAAGTGGACAAGGACTCCCCAGCTCACCATCATGTCAAGTGGACCAGGGCTCCCCACCTCACTATCATGTCAAGTGGACCAGGGCTCCCTTCCTCTCCATCATGTCAAGTGGACCAGAACTCACCACCTCACTATCATGTAAAGTGGACCAGGACTCCCCACCTCACTATCATGTCAAGTGGACCAGGGCTCCCCACCTCACTATCACGTCAAGTGGACCAGGGCTCCCCTCCTCACTGTCATGTCAAGTGGACCAGGGCTCCCCACCTCACTATCATGTCGAGTGGTCCAGGGCTCCCCACCTCACTATCATGTCAAGTGGACCAGGACTCCCCCCTCACTATCATATCAAGTGGACCAGGGCTCCCCACCTCACTATCATGTCAAGTGGACCAGGGCTCCCCACCTCACTATAATGTAAAATGGACCAGGGCTCCCCACCTCACTATCATGTCAAGTGGACCAGGGCTCCCCTCCTCACTATCATGTCTAGTGGTCCAGGGCTCCCCACCTCACTATGATGTCAAGTGGACCAGGGCTCCCCACCTCACTAT
The DNA here is from genome assembly GCF_038502225.1 of Cherax quadricarinatus. NCBI lineage: Eukaryota > Metazoa > Arthropoda > Malacostraca > Decapoda > Parastacidae > Cherax > Cherax quadricarinatus. The sequence continues at coordinate 17,104 of NW_027198686.1, forward strand.
CATGTCAAGTGGACCAGGGCTCCCCACCTCACAATCATGTGAAGTGGATCAGAGCTCCCCACCTCACTATCATGTCAAGTGGACCAGAACTCCCCACCTCACTATCATGTCAAGTGGACAAGGACTCCCCACCTCACCATCATGTCAAGTGGACCAGAGCTCCCCACCTCACTATCATGTCAAGTGGACCAGGGTTCCCCACCTCACCATCATGTCAAGTGGATCAGGGCTCCCCACCTCTCCATCATGTCAAGTGGACCAGGGCTCCCTATCTCACTATCATGTCAAGTGGACCAGGGCTCCCCACCTCACTATGATGTCATATGGACCAGGGCTCCCCACCTCACTATCATGTCAAGTGGACCAGAGCTCCCCACCTCACTATGATGTCAAATGGCCCAGGGCTCCACACCTCACTATCATGTCAAGTGGGCCAGGGCTCCCCTCCTCACTATCATGTCAAGTGGGCCAGGGCTCCCCACCTCACTACGATGTCAAGTGGACCAGGGCTCCTCACCTCACTATCATGTCATGTGGACCAGGGCTCCCCTCCTCACTATCATGTCAAGTGGGCCAGGGCTCCCCACCTCACTATCATGTCAAGTGGACCAGGGCTCCCTACCTCACCATCATGTCAAGTGGACCAGGGCTCCCCACCTCACCATCATGTCAAGTGGACGAGGGCTCCCCACCTCACCATCATGTCAAGTGGACCAGGGCTCCCCACCTCACCATCATGTCAAGTGGACGAGGGCTCCCCACCTCACCATCATGTCAAGTGGACCAGGGCTCCCCACCTCACCATCATGTCAAGTGGACCAGGGCTCCCCACCTCACTATCATGTCAAGTGGACCAGGACTCCCCACCTCACTATCATGTCAAGTGGACCAGAGCTCCCCACCTCACTATCATGTCAAGTGGACCAGGGCTCCCCACCTCACTATAATGTTAAATGGACCAGGGCTCCCCACCTCACTATCATGTCAAGTGAACTAGGGCTCCCCTCCTCACTATCATGTCAAGTGGGCCAGGGCTCCCCACCTCACTATGATGTCAAGTGGATCAGGGCTCCCCACCTCACTATCATGTCAAGTGGACCAGGGCTCCCCACCTCACCATCATGTCAAGTGGATCAGAGCTCCCCACCTCACTATCATGTCAAGTGGACCAGAACTCCCCACCTCACTATCATGTAAAGTGGACAAGGACTCCCCACCTCACCATCATGTCAAGTGGACCAGGGCTCCCCACCTCACTATCATGTCAAGTGGACCAGGGTTCCCCACCTCACCATCATGTCAAGTGGACCAGGGCTCCCCACCTCACTATCACATCAAGTGGACCAAGACTCCCCACCTCACTATGATGTCAAGTGGACCAGAGCTCCCCACCTCACTATGATGTCAAATGGACCAGGGCTCCCCACCTCACTATCATGTCAAGTGGACCAGGGCTCCCCTCCTCACTATCAAGTCAAGTGGACCAGGGCTCCCCACCTCACTATCATGTCAAGTGGACAAGGACTCCCCACCTCACCATCATGTCAAGTGGACCAGAGCTCCCCACCTCACTATCATGTCAAGTGGACCAGGGTTCCCCACCTCACCATCATGTCAAGTGGATCAGGGCTCCCCACCTCTCCATCATGTCAAGTGGACCAGGGCTCCCTACCTCACTATCATGTCAAGTGGACCAGGGCTCCCCACCTCACTATGATGTCATATGGACCAGGGCTCCCCACCTCACTATCATGTCAAGTGGACCAGGGCTCCCCACCTCACTATGATGTCAAATGGACCAGGACTCCACACCTCACTATCATGTCAAGTGGGCCAGGGCTCCCCTCCTCACTATCATGTCAAGTGGGCCAGGGCTCCCCACCTCACTATCATGTCAAGTGGACCAGGGCTCCCTACCTCACCATCATGTCAAGTGGACCAGGGCTCCCCACCTCACCATCATGTCAAGTGGACGAGGGCTCCCCACCTCACCATCATGTCAAGTGGACCAGGGCTCCCCACCTCACCATCATGTCAAGTGGACGAGGGCTCCCCACCTCACCATCATGTCAAGTGGACCAGGGCTCCCCACCTCACCATCATGTCAAGTGGACCAGGGCTCCCCACCTCACTATCATTTCAAGTGGACCAGGACTCCCCACCTCACTATCATGTCAAGTGGACCAGGGCTCCCCACCTCACTATCATGTCAAGTGGACCAGGGCTCCCCACCTCACTATAATGTTAAATGGACCAGGGCTCCCCACCTCACTATCATGTCAAGTGGACTAGGGCTCCCCTCCTCACTATCATGTCAAGTGGGCCAGGGCTCCCCACCTCACTATGATGTCAAGTGGATCAGGGCTCCCCACCTAACTATCATGTCATGTGGACCAGGGCTCCCCACCTCACCGTCATGTCAAGTGGACCAGAGCTCCCCACCTCATTATCATGTCAAATGGACCAGGACTCCCCACCTCACTATCATGTCAAGTGGACTAGGACTCCCCACCTCACCATCATGTCAAGTGGACCAGGGCTCCCCACCTCACTATCATGTCAAGTGGACCAGGGCTCACCAACCTCACTATCATGTCAAGTGGACCAGGGCTCCCCACCTCACTATCACATCAAGTGGACCAAGACTCCCCACCTCACTATGATGTCAAGTGGACCAGAGCTCCCCACCTCACTATGATGTCAAATGGACCAGGGCTCCCCACCTCACTATCATGTCAAGTGGACCAGGGCTCCCCTCGTCACTGTCAAGTCAAGTGGACCAGGGCTCCCCACCTCACTATCATGTCAAGTGGACCAGGGTTCCCCACCTCACCATCATGTCAAGTGGATCAGGCTTCCCCACCTCTCCATCATGTCAAGTGGACCAGGGCTCCCCACCTCACTATCATATCAAGTGGACCAAGACTCCCCACCTCACTATCATGTCAAGTGGACCAGTGCTCCCCATCTCACTATCATGTCAATTGGACCAGGGCTCCCCACCTCACTATGATGTCAAATGGACCAGGGCTCCCCACCTCACTATCATGTCAAGTGGACCAGGGCTCCCCAACTCACTATCATGTCAAATGGGCCAGGGCTCCCCACCTCACTATCATGTCAAGTGGACCAGGGCTCCCCTCCTCACTATCATGTCAAGTGGGCCAGGTCTCCCCACCTCCTCACTACGATGTCAAGTGGACCAGGGCTCCCCACCTCTCTATCATGTTATGTGGACCAGGGCTCCCCTCCTCACTATCATGTCAAGTGGGCCAGGGCTCCCCACCTCACTATCATGTCAAGTGGACCAGGGCTCCCTACCTCACCATCATGTCAAGTGGACCAGGGCTCCCCACCTCACCATCATGTCATGTGGACCAGGGCTCCCCACCTTACTATCATGTCAAGTGGACAAGGACTCCCCACCTCACCATCATGGATTTTGATAAAACTTTGTGTGCCTGATCCACCATGTCCAAATAACTTTGGTAAAGTTTGAGATCTGTTAATAAAATAGTTACCGGGATAGAAGCCTTAGTTTACCGTCATGTTGCGACGGTGTTTAGTAGCTCTACGATATTTTGGAAGTTTCGAAACAAAATAATTGCTCACCGTTTCTACTAAAATAAATTAAACTTTCGTATTTAACACAATTTCTTTCATTTAATCCAGTGGATCAATTATGGATATTACAATTTTTAATGCTGACGTACTGACTGAGCCTCCAACTGGGGCAAGAATGTCAGTGCATCAAAAAAATGTCACAGTTTAGCCTCCTCTGGTTAATGTAATAATTAGGATAACAACATGAAATTTCCTTTACTATTTTTGACTTTACCTTTTTTGCAAATATATAATTTAAACTTGAGAAAATTTCGTTCCTTTTAAATTAAAATTTTGGAATTTTTAAAAAAGTAGAAAATAGGATAATTTCAAACATTTTTAAACTACATTCATTAGAAAGAACATGTTTTAAACCATATAAAATGTTGCTTTAGTTTTTCATTGCGCCCAAATAACGTCCTAAAATTAAGGGTCAAAGTTCAACTGGTTACTTTATGCTGACGTCATATAATATTATATGCTGATAAATGAAATTCTTATAACACGTGTCTTTATTCGTCTTCTTAAAGACTATGTTTTATCTCTGGGTAAATTAATTTTATAGACAATTTAATATCAAATTTCTAGTATGGAAACTGTGGAATCTGCCTGTAATGGTGGTCCCACAGCATGTATAGTTGGAAGAGAAATACCCTCATCGTCATCAACATGTCATGGTTTATTTTATTGCAAGAAAGTTAAATTTAAATCGGTAAAAGATTTATCCACAGACAACAAAACACTACTTATTCGACGTTTAAAAGTAAATCTTATGAATGATGACCAAATTTGTTGCATCATGAAGCAATGTACCTCGAGAAATATGAAACAATGAAAGACATGTTGCAATACATTGGATAGCAAAATCATCATACCAGAACAGGACTGTTGATAAACTCAATTGTTTGAAAAAGTGCAAAATCAAACCAGGTCAGAAAATTTGTTCTAAATGTAAAGCTGATGCTCGAACAGCGGAGACTTCAGTTGCCTGCCACAACTAATTAACAAAACCTTGTCTGTCTTGGATGAATCGCCTTTGAAATTTTCGAAAGAGAGTAGTAGAGATAAAGTGGGTTATACAAAATGAAAAATTGAACAAATGCAAAATGTGATAAAGCACAAGACTCGATGTTCAGAACTCAGCTTATGTGATGATTTCATTTCTCTGAAATGAAGAAGAAACTCGAAATATCCGAAATATAAAAACAAGGTTGAATAATGACTTTGGCTCCAAATAGTTAGTCTATTGAAGTTTGGAATTTCAGAGCGTGTGGTGAAGGCAGCCAAAAAAATCAGGAAAGAACAACGTATTTTGGCTTTGCCAGAACGAAAAGTTGGGAAGCAGTTGTTAAAAGAGATTGTTAATAGAATACAAGGATTTTACGAAGACTATGAATTCAGCAGAATGTGTCCTGGCAAGAAAAATTATGTTTCAGCTCGAATTGATGGAGAAAAGATGCACAAACAGAAGCGGTTGCTGTTGAGCAACCTTAAACAGATGTATATAGTATACGTATAGTGAAAGGCATGGTGCTGAAATCGGGTTTTCAAAATTTTGTGAGCTTAGACCAAAGTGGTGCATAACAGCTGATGCTTCAGGCACCCTTTCTGTTTGCGTTTGTATCATACATCAGAACGTCAAACTCATGTTGCAAGGAGCCAATATTAAAGACGATCACAAAGTGCTTATAGAAAAAAAACTGTTTGCAATTTGAACTCTTGAAGAAGTTACAGTTTATCAAGAAGAAATAAAAGAAATATTAAAAGATTGGGACCTGGATAAACCGACTGAATTTAAACAGTGGGTGCATACCGATCACGAAATGCTAGAAACGTGCAAACTATCGTTGCACGAATTTATCAGCAAAACATGTGAACAAAATTTGGAAGCAGAAAAGTCACCATTTTGTGTCAAAGCATCAAAGCGAAAATTTGAAATCACTGAAAAACGAATTTAGAAGAAAGTGAAATGATTGTTGTGATGGACTTTGCCGACAATTATTCTTGTATTGTACAAGATGCTGCTCAGGACTGTAACTGAGAAAATTCACAAGCTACATTATACCAGTTTGTTGCATGCTACTTCAACGAAACAGGAATCCTACAAGTTACAAAGATTTGCATCATCACACATCACATGCAGCATGGCTCAATATCTGCTGATGTGTTCATTTGCAAGCTGATCCAGTTTTTGAAGACAAAAACCAAAGTTGCTGGAATCCCCTGTTTTAGTGATTTCTCAGGCTGTCAATATAACAATTTCAAAAATTATGTCAATTTGTGCAATCGCAAGTCTGATTTCAATGTTGAAGCACAATGGAATTTTTTGGAGCAAGCCACAGCAAATTATCATGTGATGGAATTGGAGGAACGGCAAAAAGATTAACCATTAGAATTTGCCTTCAAAAAACATTTAACGTCTAAATACTGTCACCAAAAGATCTATTAGACTTTTGTGACAAGAATATACATGGAATAAAATATATATTTGTTCCCAAAGAAAAAGTTGATGAAAACAAATGGTTTTCTGCGGGACAGCAGCACAATAGCTAGAACGACGGAGCATCACCAATTTGTGCCACTTGACTCAAACATCGTAGGCGTAAGTATAGTTTCGAATGATGCCAATATGGGCACTAAAATGCCAGGCTTATGAATATCATAACTGCCCCTCCCCCTGTAATTACCTTGTTTATATTTACGATAACAAATGGTGGATTGGAAACGTTGTTGAAGTATCGGTGGAACAAAGGGACACCTTGATAAAGTTTATGCACCAACATGGTCTGGCCAGTTCATTTTACTGACCTGAAAGACACGTTTGTTGGGTGCCGGAGCAGAGCCTCATTTCTGTACTTCCTTATCCATCAGTTACATGATCTGGGCGACAATATAAATTTTCAGAAAAAAAATTGGCAAGCGTGAGCCACCAATTTAAAGCAATACAGTGAAGAAATCTAGTAGCCAGATCTTCAGCTTGAAAACCTAGACTAAGCAGCCTCCCTATTGGCTTTTGATCCTCAGCAAAGAAACCAAAACTGTAGATTTGGGAACTTGAACAAAGAAACCCACCCGTGGCTGAGATTGCATGGCTATCTGGCGTAACCTCTAAGGTGATGGTCTGGCTGGTTCCAATTGATTGAACCTGTAGTGGAAATGCCACCAAGGACCAACACAGCTAAATACTTCTGTCCTTTTCTCATAAAGAGTGCTGACAAAATGATCACATGACACGTACAGCATAAAAGGTTAACCATACTGTGGATTTTCACAGAACGCTGAAGCTACAGTGTCCTGCTGAATTTTGACCTTTATTTTTGGGGGGAATTATATGACTGTAATGAAAAACTAAAGCAACTTTGAAAACACTCTCTTTCTTGTAGATGAATGGTTCACAGAACCGACACGTTGATAAATTAGACACATGTGCAACTCTTGGGTATCTTTATTAAGGAAACGTTTCGCCACACAGTGGCTTCATCAGTCCATACACAGGAGAAACTTGAAGAACAGGAGGAGAATGAGGTAATCAGTCCCTCAGTCTTGAGTCGATGTGATCAGTCCATCAATCTTGAACAGAATACGGCATATGAGCGGAGAAGCAGCTTATGAACCGTAGGCAGGAGAGGTGCAGCAGTTGTAGGTGGTGTCACATTTGCCCAATGTGGAAGTAGGTCGTGCCCAAGGGTTAGGCAAGTGAACACATCGACTCAATGTTGAGGGACTGATTACCTCATTCTCCTCCTATTCTTCAAGTTTCTTCTGTGTATGGACTGATGAAGCCACTGTGTGGCGAAACGTTTCCTTAATAAAGATACCCAAGAGTTGCACATGTGCCTAATTTATCAACGTGTCGGTTCTGTGAACCATTCATCTACAATCCTGTCAGACACTGCAACTTCTTGGGATCTTAATACTTGGGAATTCTTCGCTTGCCTAACCCTTGGGCACGACCTACTTCCACATTGAACAAATGTGACACCACCTACGACTGCTGCACCTCTCCTGCCTACGGTTTATAAGTTGCTTCTCCGCTCATATGTTGTATTCTATTCAAGATTGATGGACTGACCACATCGACTCAAGGTTTAGGGACTGATTGCCTCATTCTCCTGTTCTTCAAGTTTCTCCTGTGTATGGACTGATGAAGCCACTGTGTGGCGAAACGTTTCCTTAATAAAGATACCCAAGAGTTGCACATGTGTCTAATTTATCAACGCTCTTTCTAATGGACGCAGTTTGAAATTGTTTCTAGATGACTTCTTTTTGCCAAAGGACATTGAAAACACACTATTTTCAACATTTTTTTAATGTGAAAATTTAAATTTAAATATAAATAGAATGAAACATTCTCCCAAGTTGAAACTATATATTTATAAACAAGGTTATATCACAAAATAGTAAACGAAATTTCATTAGGATATCTTTATTATTACACGAGCCAGAGATTGCTAAATTTTGACATTTTTTTGACGCATTGATATTTTTCCCCACTTTGAGACTCAATAAGCATGTCACTTTATAAAATGTAAATCCATATTAATTTCATTGGATTAAGCATAAGAAGTTGTGTAAGACAGCAAAGTTTCATTTATTTTGGTAGAGAGAGTAAGAAATTATTTTGATTTAAAACAGCTGAAATTTCGTAGGATTGCAGTACAAGATCACGGCATGGTGTCAAACAAACGGTTTTATCTCAGCAACTATTTCCTTGACGGATCTAAAACTTTACCTGGTAAAACTTAGTTTTAGACATGTAATATTCAGCACACCAAGTTTCATAAAATCCATAATGGTGAAATGGGGCACTCTTCTAAACTCAGATCGCATGACATGGAATGACCCAATAGATTTTAGCGTTTGAGGCAGATCAGAAGCTAGATTATATTGTCTTTACATGGAAAACTATTCATTTATTAAAACTGAAGAAAAGTAATTTACACAACTCAAACAGAACGCCGTTTTCTTCTTATAAAACCACCAACGGTGAAATTTTGAAGTCGATCAGCAAAAACATTCTCAGATAAATGATCTGATATTAACGATTCAGAGTTTTTCTAACAATTTCAGTAAAATTTCAAATTTGCACTTACACAGATTAAACTTATGGTCTAACATCCTTCTTACAAGATGAGTCATCATTAATATTTTGAAGCCGACCGGAAAAAAATTAGTTTATTGAAATAATAATGAATATTATTAATTACTCAGTAAAATTAGAAAATTAAGATAGATGCCACTCGACAACAGCATGAACCTTGTGTTCATTAAACAATACCGGTGGTGAAAATTTGAAGCCTATCAGATGAGTCATTCTCAAGTTATTGCACAGATTTCAACGATTTCAATATTATTAATTACTTTGCAATTCTAACAAATTTGCCACCACATAAAAAAATTGGTAGTATACTGTCCATTAGAAGCATCAGCCATTAAATACTGAAGTTGTTCAGAAGCGCTAATCTGAAAGTTTTTTAATGTGAAAAAATGTGAATAAATTTTCACATTTTCATTTTACTCGCCATCATAGTCGAATTGTAAGGCAACTTTTTTTTTAACATTTGAATCAACACTGATGATGGAATTGCAAGTTATTGAATCCATTCTTGGATGATTGGAATGGGTTAAACAATTTTAGCCGTTAAGCACATGTAAATATGAATTATTTAAAAAATTTGACCATAGTTACTAAACTCAAGCTTGGAAATTTTGAGATCAACTGGATGAAGCCTTGAGTTATGAGCAAAGGAACATGAAAAGTTGAAGGAAAAACGAAAAAAAAAAAAAGGAAAAATAATTCCGGCAATCTTCTAAATGTCTCTCTTCAGGAATACTTAATAACTATTAGGAATCATGAATTTCATTTTTCTTTTTCTTTTTCTAACTTTTCTATTTTATTTTTGCTCATAACTCGAGAAGATTCTTCCAGTCGTCAAATTTCCAATGATTTTGTATGGTTAACGAGGGCCAAATTTTTGAAACACGTGTGAAGTCTGCTGTCACAGGTCCAGAACTACAAGGGACAGGTAGGACGAGCCCAGTTCCGTAGAGTCAAGGGACCCAACCTTGGTTAAATGGGCAGGGGGCCTATAAACCTTATTACTGTACTTATTGTCTTAAGCATTGCCATCTGCAGCCATATTGCAAGAAAATGCGTAGAGATCGGGCTGTTGTAGAGGCTTCTTAGGTAGATACGCCAGCTACCCACACGGTAGCTAGTACTGAAGCGTCATCTCCGGGTATACGAGGTAACCCAGCAGTTTTGGACCCTAAGATGAAGGTCTACATAAGTCCACTGTGGTATTTCACCAAAATGAAGGTAGAGTAACAGGTGTTATGTCTTCAAGGGACACTGGTAGCACATACACATTGCCTCGCAGGGGTGTATTGCCAGTGTCGGATGACACATGCACCGGGTTGGACGTTTTGCTCAAAGGGATTACCAGATTCACTGTCAAGACTCCAGTGCACAGGTTATGGGTGGAGTCTGCGTACCAGTTTGGTTACTTATGTGTATGTATCACAGAGGATATACCTTTTGAAGGTGTTGACCTTCTGTTAGGCAATAATGTGATGGGCCTTTTTGAAAGTGAGGAACCTCTGGTTTGGAGGGACCCAATCATATAGAGTTGGGAGGAAAAAGTTCAGGCTACCTTTCCCGAGTTATTTCCAGTGTGTGCAATAACCATGAAAGTTTTTACAGACGAATCTCCAGCTAGCGTGGCCGTGACGAACTCTAGCTCAAGTCCCCTCAATGCCGTCAACATGACTCACGAAATCGTAATGACACGTGAGTCATGTTGACGACATTGAGGGGACTTGAGCTAGAGTTCGCCACGGCTACGCTAGCTGAAGATTCGTCTGTAAAAACTTGCATTTGTGGTCACAGTGGTGCCTATGCTAAACAGTAACCATGAAAATGGTAAAAGATAAGATACTGGGGAAGATTTGGGTTTGGGAAGCCTATTCCTCGACTCTAGCCTTCAGGGGGATCAGGGTAGTGATGACTCACCCCAGGTAGGGCCTAGTTTGAGTGGGGGTCTTGGAGCTGGTATAGGGGGGGGCGACTTCAACTCGAGAGCAGCTGAGCGAGGCCCAGGGATGTGAAGACACCCTGAAAGATATTCTTTCATCTGCTGTTACCGAGGAAGAGGTTTCTTGACTTACTAAATGTTTAATTTTTGCAGAAGGTATTTTGATGAGAAAGACCTTAACAGATACAATTTCTAATGACGGAGCAAGGGAGGCACTCTACCAAGTGGTGGTGCCAGAGTCATTTAGGTATCAAGTTTTGTGTTCAGCCAATAATGTCCCCATGGGAGGACATTTAGGTGTCACAAAGACAATGGGCAATATCTCCAAACATCTTTACTGGCCCAAGGTATAGGAATTGGTGGGTAAGTATGTAGAATCATGCCCGGTTTACCAAAGGGAATTAAACCTGCCCCTCTTAACCCTATCACTGCAGTTGGAGAACCTTTCAGCAGGCTGGTGGTGGATTGTGTGGGTCCACTACCCAAGACCAAGATGGAAAACCAGTAATTACTCACTATTATTTGTTCCTCTACCAGGGTTTCGGAGGCCATTCCACTACGTAAAATTACTACACGCGTAGTGTTGAGAGCATTGGTGAAATTTTTTATTCAAGTTGGGATCCCTAAGGAAATTCAAACAGATCAAGGGTCAAATTTGAGATCTAAACATTTTCGCACAGTTTTGGGGGAGTTTAATATTAAAATATCAACTTTCATCGCCTATCACCCAGAGAGTCAAGGGGTAGTGGAGCAGTTTCACCAGTCCTTCTGGTACCCAGTACCAGAAGGACTGGGATGAGGGGTATCCCCCTGGTTATTCGCTGTGAGGGACAGCACTCAGGACTCATTACGCTATAGTCTCTTCGAACTGATCTATGGTCACCAAGTAAGGGGACCACTGACAATTATGAAGGATCACTGGCTTGGTGAGGCATGTGAGGTTGCCCCTCGGAGGGTTTTTTTCACTTTCAGAGACCATTTGGCTCACATGAGGTGTTTTGCATCTGAGAACCTACACAACAGCCAAACCAAGACTGCAAGGCCATGCCCCATGCCACTGAAGTAGAAGAGAAGTTACTAGCATTGGAGCCAGTGCATGGTAATGCCTTAAAAGCAAAGTACAGTGGGCCATACAAGGCGGTGGAAAAGGCCACAGATAAAAATTACAGAATTCACACACCTTGTTGAGAAATGTTTTACCAGCAAAGGTTAAAGATTAAATATAGGGGGTACTTAGCTGATAAAACAGCTATCGCCCACACAGCCGCCCCTGCAGGCGAGGTCTTGAGAAGCTGTCTTGTCCACTTCACAACAGGCTGTAATAGAGTATATTATGTTAATAATAATTATTTACCCCTAGGGGGTGTTATGTCAGCATATTTCATTCACCGATTGCTGACGAAACTTACGTGTGTGGACTATAGCGTGAGCTATTGTGTTCTTTACACCCTCGACAGGTATCGGTGACTTGATAGAAGCTGAAGTGTCCTTGGATGTCCACGTCTTCCGAAGTCTAGGAATACGCACACTGGTACACTATGTTCCACAAGATTTGTTTTTATTGTTCACAAACTTATCACTAAAGAAGCCGATCACACTTCTCTGTAAGTGTTCATCGTGTTTTGTGAGACACTTTGTTCACACTAGTGCACAGATCAGTGTTCTTTGTTGGTTATCCTGGCATCAGTGTGACTCTCAGTAGGGTGAAAAATAATCTGCCCTCACAGCATCCTGCGCTGCTGCAATTCCCCTAGAACATAAAGGAAAAGCTGACCTAGTACTTTTGCTTCCTTTCCAAACTTCCTCCATGAAGCAAAGCAGAATGCTTTCTTCTTGCTGTCTTGAGCATAGACAACAATGTACACTATCTTTACCATAGTAATAAAGTGGGAGCAGGATTTTCCTTAATTGTCCTGCTAAGGTAAAAGATGGACTGTCACTTATTAAACTACACTTCGCAAGGAGCGGCGGTCGCTTGGCCACGTCACATACTCGCATTGCATCTGGGATCAATTACTTGCTGTAGCAGTAACCAAGATGTTTGCCCCCTTCTGAGAGGGCTCTGCCCCTCAGGGCTGAGAGGGGCTGAAGGGGGCTAATACCCCCCTCCTGGAGAAAATTTCTCCACACTGGGGGCCGGCGGAGTTTTGCTGCAGGTAAACTATTCATCACTTAACATTAATTTGATTTTCTCACTCGCCACCACTGCTGCTTGTCTTTTCTGAACAGCTTTAGTCTGTGTGGTTTCTGGAGAATCACTAATTTTATTTTCAACACTGTGTAATTCTAACGGCACTAGTTTATTTATTGTCCACTTATTCACTACACCTTTGCTCAAAACATCAACTGTCCTGATGATTCCATTTGCATCAGGGTATATAGCCAAATTTTCTCCCAACCTTAAATCACTCTATTAAGGTGTTTGAGTTTACGTCTGAGTTGCTCAGGTTCGAAATAAGTAGGAACCTCTATGAGTTCTTTATTATTCATGGAAGGAACAGGTTCGAGCCTTCTGCCATGGAGTAAATGAGATGGATTTAACACTTCTAAATTGTCCAGATCATCGGTAACATAAGTTGGAGGTCTGTTGTTGACACTATTTTCTATTTCAGTCACAACTGTACGGAATTCTTCTTAGTCAATTCTCTGACGATGAAGAGTCTTAAACAACGTTTTACAATACCGATCATTCTTTCATAAAATCCGCCGTGCCATGGAGATTTAGAAGGAATGTATCTCCAACGACAAATGTATTTATTCAGCATCTGATGTACTTCTGGTTGATCAAAGATCTTGCTTATATAAGCAGCACCAGCAACAAAGTTCGTTGCATTATCTGAAATCATCAGTCTGGGACATGCCTTTCTGGCTGCAAACCTTCTGTATAATTTGATAAAAGTTTCAACAGACATGTCAGTGGCTACTTCTAGATGTACTGCTCTAGTTGTAGCACAAGTGAACAAACAGATGTACACCTTGATAGGAACTTTGTCAACTGTTTTGGTTAAAATTATTAGTCCAGTGTAATCTACACCTGTCACCTCAAATAGAGTGACATGACAAACTCTTTCAGAGGGATATGGAGGTGGACCTGGATACTGACATACTCGCATATCGTAGTGACGACAAGTAATACAGTCCTTTATTTGTTTTTTCACACTTTATCGACCTTGAGGTATCCAGTAGGATTGTCGTATATGACAAAGTGTGTCAGCTACCCCACCATGTAACACGTTACTGTGGGCGTTTTGAACAATCAGCTTTGTTAGCCAATGATTCTTGGGGATCAATATTGGATGTATGGCTTCTTTAGGTAGTGAAGAATTATGAATTATTCCTCGACATCTTATAATCTTTTGTGAGTCGAGAATTAATTAAAGAATTAATCATAACAGGTTTCTTTGGGGATTTATCTTGTGTTTCCAGAAATTTATATTCTGCAGAGAAAATATCTTTCTGTATTAGTTTCACCCAGTATTTAATGGGTTCAAGACATTCATAATTAGGTTTTATTCCTTTAATGAATTTAAAGACAAGAGCTGTAACTCTTAAGAGTTTACCCAAAGATGTATATTTAGATCCATCAATGACTCATTCTGTTGTGTGTGCAATATTTACACAACTTATTTCTGTTGTAGATTGAGAAACTTATGCAGCATATGGGAATCTTTATTCAGGAAACGTTTCGCCACACAGTGGCTTCATCAGTCCAATACAAAGAGGAAGGCGTAAGGAGAGGAGGAGTATGAGGTAATCAGTCCCTCAACCTGGAGTCGATGTGTTCAGTCCATCAATCTTGTAGATGGACTGAACACATCGACTCCAGGTTGAGGGACTGATTACCTCATACTCCTCCTCTCCTTACACCTTCCTCTTTATATTGGACTGATGAAGCCACTGTGTGGCGAAACGTTTCCTGAATAAAGATTCCCATATGCTGCATAAGTGTCTCAATCTTCAACTTGTCGGTTTTTCAAACCATTCATCACAATTATTTCTGTTGTGTTCAAGCAGACTGTTTCTTCTGGCATAATGTGAGCTTTTATCTGAGGCCAGTTATTTTCATTAGAGAGCCAGTTCGGTCCGTGGAGCCATAATTTATTATCCACAAATTTCTTGAGTGAGACACCACGTGACAACACGTCAGCTGGATTCTCTTGGGTAGAGACGTGGAGAAAGAGATAATCTCTCTGCATTTCTTTTATTTCTGCTACTCTGTTCTGTACGTAGACCAACTTACTCTTATTATTTCTTAACGACTGGAGAACTGCTTCATTATCACTCCAGATCACGTTTTTTTTTTCAATAGTGAGATGATCAAGTACTTTGTTGAGAAAGACAGCTAGTTTTGTACCTACATAGAGTGCTGTCAGTTCCAATTGTGGTACTGTTCTGACCTTCAAGGGTGCTACCCTGGCCTTTGAAGTAATTAGTGTTCTTCCTTCAGCATTACTCATGTAAGCTACAGCGCCATAACCTCTGGTTGACGCATCACAACACATGTAATGTGTACTTGTTTCCCTCTTGACCTATTTGTCTGGGAAATTGAATTTGATGAAGTTGTTTAAACTCCCTGGATATTTCATCCCATGCTTGACTCATTTCTAGAGGCAAGTTCTCATCCCATCCAATTTTGAGTTTCCATGCATCTTGCATGGAATTGGTGAGACGAGTCCTAGAGGATCAAAACATTGTGATACCTCTGACAGTAAACTACGTTTGGTGAGTGTACTGCATGATTTATTGTTTATCCTTTTGAGACTCAAAGTGTCTTCCTGTGGATTTCAATTAAGTCCCAGCATATTGTTGCAATCAGGAATTTCAGTTTCAGGGAAATCTTCTTTGATAAGTTCCCTTAATTGCTTAGAATTTGTATTCCACATTCTTTGAGGCATATTTGCTTCTTTCATCTCATTGTTAGCTTCTCTGTATAAGGATTTCAAATCCTCCTCTTTATTCACAGTACCTTGAAGATTGTCCACATAGAAACTTTTCTTTAAGATTTCTTTGAAAGAATTTTTAGATTTCTTCAAATGTGTATTTAGACTAACTTCTAGTAAGAATGGAGAGGATGTTGCACCAAATAATACTGATTTGAAACGATAAGATTTCACAGGACAATGAGGATCATATGGATTTTCTGGCCACAGGAATCGAGTATAATCTCTATCTACTTCTTGTAGTCCTACTCTTAAGGAAGCCTTGGAAATATCAGCCGTGTAGGCATATGGATTTGTGCGAAATTTCATAAGCACGTCTCCAAGCTTCTCAGTTAGTGAGGGTCCGGTCATCAGACAGTCATTAAGACTTGCTTCATCTTTATTTGCACGTGCGCTGCAATTATATACAACACGTAGTGGAGTGGTTTCAGAATCTTTTCTGACTCCATGGTGCGGGAGATAATGAGCTTCTGTCTTCAACTTATCTTCGACTACTTCCTCAATGAATTTATTGTCCAACTGCTCTTGTATGATATTATCATAGACAGTCAGTAGCTCTGGATTCTTCCTGAGCTCATGTATTTGTGCTTTCATTTGTCCGAAAGCCATGCGATAATTGCTAGGCAGATGTGGTGGATTTAATTTCCATGGTAACCTAACCCAATACTGTCCATCTTTATATTTGACAGTGTCCAAATATTGGCTATAAGTCTGAGACTCTTGTGGGCTTGGTTTATTTACATCAATACCTATCGCATCTAAATCCCACAACTTATCAACTGGTTCATTCATTTCTTCCAGTAATGATAATTTTTGCTGTGGTACATGATCAGTGGTTATTCTCGTAACTAGTACATTTTCCACTGAATCAATATCAGCTTCTTTCCCACTTTGAGAGAGAATGGGACCACATATCATATGGCCTCCTACTGTTTTCAGCAAGTGAACATCATGTTTACTTACTATATTTTGCACTAAACAGTGATAATAATCACTTCCAATGATTAAATCAATTGGACTAATAGTGTCCGTCTGTATGTCAGGACAGGCTAACTTGACCTTAGCTGCTTTCAATGCTGCAACTGTTTCTTTTAATCCCTGGATCTGCACAGACTTAGGCAAATCATCTACTACCACAGCTTCTACTGTCTTTTTCCTGTTTCCTAGACCAACAGTGATTCTGGCTAGGTCATATGTCTGTTTACCAGAATTGTGGAAAAACGCAGCTTTATCTAACTGTATTTTGGCATAAGGTTGTTTATTCAGTTTCTGCGACACTGTTCTTCTTATGAAGGACCTTTGTGAGCCATGAACAAATAATGTTAGCACATTGGTTTTGTGTAATTTATTTGATAACTCAACTCGAGCTATCGGGAGAGCAGTTTAAACTTATCTCTCACATTTAATGCTGTTGCTTGTTGACTTCCTGATTCTGTGCTAGTCTTTTGCTGTTCAGGAAAAGTATTTGGGCATAATGTTGTATGATGCATCCCCCTGCAGTTAAAACGCTTCTTCAGTGAGCATTGTCCTCGCTTGCGTTCGCTTAAACACTTGATGTACCTTTTCAGCTGATGAGTACGTTGTTTACGTGCCTCCATTGATGTGTATTGACTACAATAATGTGCCCATTGTGGTCCATCACAAAGTACACATTTTGGAGTGCGTTTATGTGTGACACTCTGTTTACTGTCTGATGTATTCACAGCTTGATAAATGCGTATATGGGATTTCCCATTCTGTGGTTTAGTGGGAGTAGGTATACTCTTTTTATACTGAGTTGAAAGTTTATTATCCACTGGATTTGTGGATTTTTCATCTTGTCTCGTTGCTTACATGCATGAAACTATTGTTTGTAAACCATTGCTAATTTCTTCACAAGTGAAATAGCGTTTATTCGTTCTATAGTTTGTGGTGACAGTTTATCCTGTACAATACCACTGATAAACCAATCACATTGTCTTAGGTCATATTTAGCACCTAGAGATCTGAGAGTATTGTCTAATGTGATTCTAAATGCCTGTAAGTCTGAAAAACAATATTTGGGTGGCTTCGAGCTTGATATTAAGACTGCATGTCTAACCCTAGCCTTGTCAACATCAAAGTAACTGTCTGCTAAGACACATAATGCTGTTTGATAATTGCCTTTAACCACCGGAAATGACTTAATCAGTTCATAGGGTTCTCCCTTCACAAGACATTTAAGATAATTGAACTTAGCAATCTCATCTATGTCAGTTCGTGAATTTACTATGGATTGAAAACCGTTAATGAATTCTTCATAATTATGACCTTGGAAAATAGGTAATGACAAGGTAAGTAAACTTGGTAATGGCACACTTGCTGTTCCACGTGTTGATGTAACAGGTGTTTGACCACTAGTTGCAGTAGGTCTCTGTGACAGAGTTTTGCGGCAGATAGCCTGTACTCCTGTCCACTTTAATTGTTGATTACTAAAAGTATCCAAAACATTTTTAATTTCATCCTCAGATGGATCTGATTCAAGAAACTCCTTTTTATAATTTATATTGTCTGAATTAATTATTTTCAGACGTTGTGTAAGTAATTCAAATTTTGCCTCAAGATCATCAAAATCTATGTTTGTGTTTTGAGTTAATCCTATACACACTGAAATTAGATTTTCTAATTGCGTAATCTTAGTCTGTAAAGACTGAAACTCAGTTCTTGAACAAGCCATTTTAATGGTATACTGAAAATTCTAGCACCACACTTAGAGTTTTTATAAAACACTGTATTGTTATAAACAGCTAAGTTTTTGTTATGCTTAAGTCAGCAATAATCGAGTCAGACACTACTGACCCACTAGGCTTAACCTCAGGGTCAATGACCATGAAGTGTACAGAGTACATATGGCTGGTGTTTATGGCTTGAGTTTGCTGAGTCAGCCTGACAAGGTTGTCATAGTAAATAACTTTATGCACTTCATTCACTATACACTATAAATGTCACTGTATAACTGTAAATCACATGTGTATATTTCTTACACATATATAAATGTCACTGTTAATATATGAAAGCTGACATTTTATATACAGTTTCCTTTAATATAACAGTTAAATCTATAAGAAACAAACATAAACACAATTTTGTCTCTTAATTTTTGTCTGTAAATTTTATAAACACTATGTGTACATACACTCAGACAAACTGACGATCATCTGGCTTGTTGACGTGGTCAGCATTTCTCGAGCTTGAGAGCAGTGGATAACGGGTGCCATCCCCTGTTTTTGTTGGGTGAGTCACCCAGCTCCCGATTTCTTTGGGTAAACGCTGGGTGAGCGTCCGTCTTCTTTTGGCTGTCCATTCTCTATGATTGAGTCTGGAGGGACTCATTTATACTGATTTATATTGTAAAACACTAGTTTTACAGCTTTTTTCGAAGGACCTTGGCTCGTAGGTTATTTGTATAAGGTAGTCCAACATATTTGGACCACAGTGTGGCCTTTATCTGGTTCGAGCATGACCAAATTGTTGAGAAATGCTTTACCAGCTAAGGTTAAAGATTAAATATAGGGGGTACTTAGCTGACAAGACAGCTATCGCCTGCACAGCCGCCCCTGCAGGTGAGGCCTTGAGAAGCTGTCTTATTCACTTCACAACAGGTTGTAATAGAGTATATTATGTTAATAATAATTATTTACCCCTAGGGGGTGTTATGTCAGCATATTTCATTCACTGATTGCTGACGAAACTTAAGCGAGTGGACTCAAAAGTCCGCACCTTACTGCTGACTATAGGTTGATTACAAACTCTTTGTGACTCAAGAACTGCACAGTCCCCCGTATTACAAGAAATTTGTAACCTACCTTGCTCTTGTAGTATGAGCTATGGTGTCTTTAACACCCTCAACAAATACTGGTGACTTGATGAAAGCTGAAGTGTCCTTGGATGTCCACGTCTTCCACAGTCTAGGAATACGCACACTGTTACACTATGTTTCACACAGTTTGCCTTTATTGTTCACAATCTTATCACTAAAGAAGCTGATCACACTTCTCTGTAAGTGTTCATCATGTTTTGTGAGACACTTTGTTCACACTAACGCACAGATCAGTGTTCTTTGTTGGTTATCCTGGTGTCAGTGTGACTCTCAGTAGGGTGAAAAGTAATCTGCCCTCACAGCATCCTACGCCACTGCAATGCCCCTAGAACATAAAGGAAAAGCTGACCTAGTACTTTTTGCTTCCTTGCCAAACTTCCTCCATGAAGCAAAGCAGAATGCTTGATTCTTGCTATCTTGAGCATAGACAACAATGTACACTATCTTTACCATGGTAATCAAGTGGGAGCAGGATTTTCCTTAATTGTCCTGCTAAGGTAAGAGATGGACTGTCTCTTAATAAACTACACCTTGCAACACAGGACTTTTGCAAGGAGTGGCAGCTGCTTGACCACATCACATGCTCCTATTGCATCTGGGATCAATTACTTGCTGTAGCAGTAACCAAGATGTTTGCCCCTTCTGAGAGGGCTGGGCCTCTCAGGGCTAAAAGGGTCTGAAGGGGGCTAATACCCTCCTGCTGGAGAAAATTTCTCCACACACCTGGGTGGCGGAAGTCTAAACATGCAGTTCATGTAAACAGGCTAAAAAGGTACCATCGAAAGCGTGTGGCGAGTGTTAACATGGTAGGTGACCCAGGGTTTGATACTGATTGACAGGAAACCACAGATGTACAGGGTATTGTTAAAAGACCCATCACCATGCATGTTAGGCCTTCGAAGGGAAAGGGTTGCTGAGATGGTTCAGTTTCTCTGGAATTTTGAGGATCTGTTTGGGGATATCCCTCAAGTAAGCAATTTAAAGCCTATGATATAAATGTAAGGGAAGCTGAACCAGTTTGGCAGGACCCTTACAGAATAAACCCACAAAAGAAAACATGTATGGAGAATTAGGTGAAATTTCTACTTGACAATAATTTAATAGTACCGAGCGAGAGTGAATGGGTATCACCCTGCTTAATGATTCCCAAATCAGATGGCACCATGAGGATGTGCACTGGCTACCACAAGGTTAATTTAATAACTAAGGCCGATTGTTTTCCTCTTCCTAGAATTGATGTTGTCATTAATGCAGTGAAAGGACCTAAATATGTAAGTTAGATCTGCTGAAGAGTTGTTACCAGATACCTTTAACCTAATGTGCCAGTGACATTTCTGCTTTTGTAATGCCAAATGGGCTTTTTCAGTTTAAGGTTCTTCCATTTGGGCTTTGTAATGCACCCTCCTGTTTTCAATGCATGATGCAGGAAGTTATATGTGCCCTAAATGGCGTGAGGTGCTATATTGATAACCTTATTATTTTTAATGACTGCTGGACAGAGCATATGAAGCAGCTTAGAGAGCTTTTCTCTAGGCTCACTGATGCTCAGATCACAGTTAACTTGGTAAAGAGTGTTTTTGGACATCAGCATTTTAACACTGCAAATAGTTATAGATATATAACTTCTAATACCCATATTAATGTGTTACCTGAGAATAAAGTCATTATAGAAGACTATTGCTTAGAATGAAAGTCGATGAAGCTGTTTTTACCTTTCTTTATGCATAGATTTACCTGACATATGAGACAGGCAAAAGAGGATATGACTGGATGTCTCTTTGTGTTGCAATGCTTGCTAGCGATGTAGCATTGCATTATATTTCACTGCCATCAGGTCTTATTGCATGTTGTAGCTGCATTGGAGCAGGTATTCTTGCTCATTAGACTCTAGCTCAGACTTGCTATTATCAGAAACAGATATATTTCGATATTATCTAGGAGGCAGTACCATAAAATAACCAGAACATACCCAAACAACTGAATGCATAAGTGCAGTATAATAAAGTATATTTATTGCGCTGGAAAAGTTTACGATTATACACTGGTCAAAAACCAAAATGCTTCCGAGACCAGAGTACCAATTTCCAACCAATTTTAGGTCACTTATAATGAATATCATGGATAAAATTGTTTGTTAGTTGTACTTTTCAATATACACGTATGTGTCACAAAAGGTTCCAACAGGCTTGCGTCAGTGTGCTTCTTACCACACTCACAGTCTCACTGACCTTCATTATTGTTCCAGCAGTCATAGAAGGTGGTTGTGCTGTGCAGGGTTGTATTTTGAGGTGAGAGGTAGGTGATTTTCTTAGCCAAACACTTGTTAAACTTATAATAAATATTCATTGAGCAAGCTATTGATATGCATGTGAGGTATATTATACTAATTTTATTTTCTTACTGAATGGTATACATACTTCTGCTTAGCTGTCATGTTCTGTAATGATAAATTAATAAATTTTGTTTTTCTTCTGTTTGTTGTTTTCTTCTTTCAGATGCTTCGTACTTGGGTAAATAGGCAGACAATTTCTGCTACATTTGTGGTGAGTGACCTTTGCATCACAGAAGCGCCGTATAACTGCTGTGATTAGAAAGGTATATCACCTATATTTTGGATACATGAGTGGTGACCATGATATGAATTGGGCTCTACACATTGTGCTACTAACCTTCGCCAGTGGTTGAGCAGGAAGAGGAAAAAAATGCCTTTTTCTATGCCAATGACATGGCGGGAGCCGACAGATGATACCAACAATTGTTATTTCTGCATGATACCTCCAGCACAAAAGGGCTTGTCAAAGAAAAAAAAGGGATCCATTGAATATCCAAACATTCCATCAGTTATTCGCCCAGTTCTATATGGAAAAGATCTACCTGTTTCTGATGCACTAACTTCGGTATCCTTCGAGTCAGATGAAGAATGCGGTGAAGAGGAAGAAGAGAAAGATGACAGTGCTGGATTACAGAGTGACCGAAACTGTGATGAAGCACACTCCTCTAGACCACATCTCATAACAAAAGGGGAACTCCATGACCTTGTAAGGGATCTGCAACTACCCAAAAATAAGGCAGAGCTGCTAGGCTCTCGTCTTCAACAGTGGAATCTCCTAGTAGATGATGTGAAGATTTCAAAATTTCGTGATCGTCAGCAGCAGTTCAACAATTTCTTCGTAATTTAGTGGCCTGCAAAAATATTAATTGTCTGAAGGAAGCACTTGGCATCGCCTACGAACCCAGTCACTGGAGGCTGTTGATAGATTCATGAAAAACGAGTCTGAAAGGTGTCTTGATGCATAACGGCAATAGTAAATCATCAAGTTCCTGTGGGCTATGCACCATATATGAAAGAAATTTATGAGAATGTAAAGAATATGTTACAGTACATGAAATATGATAAACATCAATGGCAGCTCTGTGGTGACTTAAAGGTTGTTGCTCTTGTGGAGGCCTTGATGGGCGGATGCATCAAGTACTGCTGCTTTCTATGTGAATGGGACAGCCATGCAAGAGGTTCCCAGTACATAAGGAGAGACTGGCCACCTCGTCAATCATTCGAGCCTGGGAAGAAAAATGTTCAACATCCACCTCTCACTGAACCAAACAAAATTTTGCTACTACCGCTACATATAAAACTGGGGCTCATGAAAAACTTTGTAAAAGCTATGGACAAATCTAGTCAGGGATTCAAGTATTTAACATCAAAATTCCTCTCACTGAGCGACGCTAAGATAAGAGATGAAGTCTTCAATGTTTCTCAGCTTCGAGAGCTTCTTCAAGATGGTAACTTGGAATCAGACCTTCATGGGGAGGAGAAAGCTGCTTGGGAAGCATTCAAGTTAGTGACGAAGGGATTTCTCGGAAACAGAAGAGAAGGCAACTATGAAGAACTGTTGGAAAACCTCATCAAGGCTTACAGGAACATGGGATGTAACATGTCACTTAAAATCCTCTTTTTGGACTCACATTTAATTTTTTTTCCAGCGAACTGTGGGGCAGTTAGTGACGAACATGGTGAAAGGTTTCACAAATATATTTCAGCCCTGGAAAAATGGTACCAGGGTAAATGGGGCACAAGAATGCTTACAGACTATTGCTGGACATTGGCAAGAGATGATTCTTCAGCCCACTATAAGCATCAAGCAAAAAGGCATAGATAAGGTACGGATTAGAGTTTAAAACATACCGGCACATGTTGTATATTATAATAAAATAATGAAATATTACCTGTCTCGTATCCTTAAACCTATAGCCAATAAGCATTTTGCCAAGTGATATTTGGATTCAGGACATGAATATACATACGAGTTAAATAATCTCATTCAAGAAGCATACAGTGGTTCAAAAACTGTTGACCAGTTATTAGTCACACCATGAAATTTGTTGGCCTTGTTCTGTTACCATTATTTCACTTCACTATATTCGTCACAGAGACATTAGATATTTATCTACA
>NW_027198687.1:0-40933 GCF_038502225.1 Cherax quadricarinatus
ATGGATATGTCTTTAAGATTCCTTGTAAAATTTGCGATAAAGTTTATTATGGTCAAACTGGTAAAAATCTCGAACTAAGATTAAAACAACATAAATATAGCATTAGAACTGGACAAGATTCCAATGCTCTATTTATTCATGTAAGAGATTTTAACCATCCAATTGTTTTTCAAAAAGTTGAGAAAGTTGTATCAAGCAAGTCCATGGTCGACAGGAATATAATTGAATCTTGTTTCATAAAAAGCAGTTTTGACAATAATATGAATATTTCCTTTGGTTTATATAAATTAGATCCATTTATAATTAATAGAATTTGGGAAGAATTTAATAATACACTGGACAAATAATAATTTTTAAATTTTCTTGGGTAGAATAGTTTGTGGGTGAGTTGTGCAAAGGACCTATCCAAGTTGGGTCGGCGCGCGTCACGTGTTTAACCGTTGTGGGATCTGATAGTGAGGTGCTGGCCAGACCCCTTATATAGCTTCCTTGGATGCTTTACTTTCATAGTTCCTTGATAATGTGAGTAGTCACGAAAGCGCTTGGAATTTCTCTATTCTTTCAGAGTGGTTGTTTTGCATATATATATTTATATATATATATATATATATATATATATATATATATAATATATATATATATATATATATATAATATATATATGGGTGTGAAGCGTGGGTGATGAATGTTGCAGCGAGGAGAAGGCTGGAGGCAGTGGAGATGTCATGTCTGAGGGCAATGTGTGGTGTGAATATAATGCAGAGAATTCGTAGTTTGGAAGTTAGGAGGAGGTGCGGGATTACCAAAACTGTTGTCCAGAGGACTGAGGAAGGGTTGTTGAGGTGGTTCGGACGTGTAGAGAGAATGGAGCGAAACAGAATGACTTCAAGAGTGTATCAGTCTGTAGTGGAAGGAAGGCGGGGTAGGGGTCGGCCTAGGAAGGGTTGGAGGGAGGGGGTAAAGGAGGTTTTGTGTGCGAGGGGCTTGGACTTCCAGCAGGCATGCGTGAGCGTGTTTGATAGGAGTGAATGGAGACAAATGGTTTTTAATACTTGACGTGCTGTTGGAGTGTGAGCAAAGTAACATTTATGAAGGGATTCAGGGAAACCGGCAGGCCGGGCTTGAGTCCTGGAGATGGGAAGTACAGTGCCTGCACTCTGAAGGAGGGGTGTTAATGTTGCAGTTTAAAAACTGTAGTGTAAAGCACCCTTCTGGCAAGACAGTGATGGAGTGAATGATGGTGAAAGTTTTTCTTTTTCGGGCCACCCTGCCTTGGTGGGAATCGGCCAGTGTGATAATAAAAAAAAAATAAAATATATATACATATATATATACATATATATATATATATATATATATATATATATATATATATATATATATATATATATATATATATATATATATATATATATATATATGCAGAACAATCACTGAAAAAACAGCGAAATTCCAAGCGTTTTTATGATTTTTTACATCATGAAGGAACTGTACAAATAAAAGATCAACGGAAATGCATATAAGGGCGAGTTTACACTTCGCAGTCAATTTAAAACCTCTGACATTTGTATGATGATGTAGTCAAGGACCTGTCAAACACAGCATATATTCTACCCAATCTGTAATATTTTATCTTGTCTAGTGTATCTTAAATTTTTCCCATATTACATTATTTATTTGTTTAATCTTATGTTCTCAGGTGCACTATTTTCCTTCACACCATGATAGTTAAACTTTCTGTATTATGAAGAAATAGTGTGGTGATACCGACAAGATGTGCAAGAAGACGCTTGTACACAGTTCAGGACATTTATTTAAGGAATCATTCCGCCACGAGTGACTTCGTCAGTCCTAATACAGAGATAACTAAGAAAACGATTATATGTATATAGTGGCAGGAGTCAGTTGGAGTGTCGCGTGGGTAGGGGTGGTGGTGGTAGTGGTAGTAGTAGTGGCAGTGGTAGTGGTAGTTGTACTAGTGGAACTGTGGTGAAATGCGTTGGGTTAGAGGACTTGTTGACATCATGCTACAGCAGTCTCCAGACTGGATAATATCCTGTTGATTAGCAATTTTCAGATTCTGTAGCTACCGGACTTTTCATGGATAGTGTTACTGACAGCAATTAGGTCAGCTTCTGTGCACTTTCGCCGTCTTAAATTGTCTTCTTTAATCACTAGTTTAGCCTCACTGAATTCCATGATGTATCCAACATCGTCCCTATGTTGAACACATGCGTTTTTACGGTCATCATTTCCGCAAGCATTTTTGTGTTTCGTGATCCTAATGTTCAGTGATCTGGCTGTTTCCCCTACATATACTTTGTCACACTCCCCACATAGTATAGTGTAAATTCCTGCGCTTGTGTCAGAACCATGCTTGGGTTTTTGGACCAGGTTCCTAAAAGTAGTGGATAAGCTGGTACATATTTTAGCTAGTTTTCTGTCAAACATTTTTGAAACATTAATTGCAACGTTTGTGACCGGTAAAACGATGTAACTCGTAAGTTTTTCTTCAACTTGGCTGGTGTTGGTCTTGTTGAGGATACCTGTAGCACGTTTCCTGCAGTCACTTTAATCCCTAATAATCCGTGAATGTAATCCTTGTCTTTGTTAAGGTTAGTAAAATTTAAAAAAAAAAAATTAATAATACATGTACAGATTTCAAAAAGAAGAGTGCATGACGAAGAAGAACGAACATATGTAGATACTCTAAAAACACTGAGAGATCAACCTATAATTACCAAACTTCTTTGTATTATCACCTCCAGAAGCTCATTCTCATATCCTCTTGTCAAATATGTGTTTACTTGTACACGATGTTTTGTTTCTAGGCCCAGAACAATCTTATCCCTTAACTCATTTCTCATTGGCTCGAAATCCATCCATTCTGTGGGTTTTATAATTATGTAATTACGATTTCACGACGATTCATAACTGTTTGAATGAACTTAAGGTAGAGTTTTGCAATAACCTTGTTGGTGTGAATTTCATCCATACACATCGGTACAATGGGACCAATGTTAATATTTCAGGTGTGAGGAGAAATATTATGATTTCGGCAAAATTTATTAGGCCGTCATCGTAGAATAATTGACATACTGGCTTGCTAGTTTTTTGGCTAGCTCTCTGTGGTTCAAATTCAAGCCTTTTCGTGTTTTGATATTATCTCTCTTCGAGGTAACAGCAACGTTCAAACCTTTTGCAAGTTAGTCATAAGAGTGTGAGTCCAGTGTTCTCATTACTGATGAACGCTGTCATAAGGATTCATTTAATTAAGTATATTTCTGCACAGCCAACATCAAATGGAAGTTTAAATGGGAAAAAAGGTAGACAATATATACATTTTTATCACACTATGAATCACAATTTACTAACTACAGGAAGCCCGCGCATATCATCGGATATAAACAATAATAATGGTGTATGATGGTGTTACAGTAAATGTATTGTATAAAACATGTCCCATAGCTCTGGGATTGTACTGAAACCGGACGCGTATTATTCCTGACCAGGAATAATACGCTTCCGATTTCGGTAGAATCCTAGAACTATGGAGCAATTTTTATATAATATATTTACTGTAGCACACTGCATTAAAGATGATGTGTAACTTGCGCTTAAATTCACAAATTCTGCGCTCAGATTTCCGCTAGCATTCTCACAGAACATTGATTTCATCAGCACTCACATACGATCCTGGCGCTCTCTCTCGATCTCCTGCTGCCTCAGCCACATTACATATGCATGCAAATTTATTCCTATCGCATCGAGAGATGTTAAAGCAGTTTAAAAAATATCCAGATTTGCAAATCGGGAGCTGACGTGAGTAGGGGCCCCTTAATATGTACGCAGTGGCCTGGAATACATTATCAAAGATGGATAAAGAGCCAACATCACTTTTGTTAGCTCTTACTAAAATATAAATTAATTTTTATGTAAAAATAAATTTAGCAGACCCGGACTGAGATATTCTTAGTAAAATACAAATCGCAATATTGTGGTTGGAACAAATCACAAAATTCTCATACTTAGAAAATGGAAGTTAATACGATAAAAAACAAAAGAGCAAAGGAAGAGGGAGAGGGAGAGGGAAGATAGTAGTAAGAGAAGGGTTAGTAGTAGTAAAAAGTAGCAGCCACACTGTTGGTAGTAGTAGTAGTAGTAGTAGTAGTAGTAGTAGTTGCAGCAGAGATAGTAGAAATAACTGAAAAAAAATGTTAATATTTTAGTGAAACAAATAATATTGATGAAGGTAGAAGTTTAAAAGAACAAATTGTCTCTACAATAGGCCTAGTGATCCACGTTAAACATAACTATTAATTGAGCAATGAAGGTAAATTTCATCTCAAGGCAGAGATAAAAAAATCAGTCCACTTAGGTTTGTCCCCGAGAACCAGAGGAATACTACAGTAGGCCTACTGTCCTAGGCTAGTGGGGGAAAAAAGAACATGAAATGAGAAAGCCAAACCACAGGGAAGGTAAAGGAAACGCAGAAGACAGTTTAGAAGAGGTGAGGAGGCAAAGATCAAGTTACGTCGTTAATGTTAGGAGAAAATCAGGCATTTACAGAAACAAAAACCCAGACTTATAGTCATGTTAGAAATGTTGTGTATTAGATCTGATTTGTCAAGAATGTGATGTCCGGAGGAGAAAATATTTTAAACAGCGAATAAATTTATAAGATAGTTGTGAACTCTCACATGGAAGGAAGCATGCTCCTCTGTGACTTCGTTCTCTACTACTACTAATACTAATACTAGTAGTAGTAGTAATAGTGGGATTTTGTTGTAGTAGCATTTGGTATGGTAGCATCGTTGGTTGAATAATAGTCTGTGAAGGGAACTTATATTAACTGTGGCAAAAAGAGTGAGAGATATATTTTGTGCCACGTCTGTCCACTTAAGGAGGACGGAACAGCGTCTGCTATGCTAGATGACAACAGAAGTGCTAGGTGGGCTAGGCACAAAATACAAAACCAAACAAGGTTTACATCGCTCGGGCACACTACTCACCGTCATCCCGGCCAAGAATAATGATGGATAAAACTCTCACAAAGGAACATGACACTGGCTTGGATGTTAGGCATGAATGACAAAAGAAAAATATGAACCATGAGCTCAATAAAACTTCCTAGCAAAAGGTAAGAAAAAAGTGCTGTGTGGGTGGTGCTGAAATGTGGCAGGCTGGGACCTTGACTCAAGGCGCTGTCAAGGCAATGATGATACAGTGGCGAGCGGCAGTAGGACATGCTGGAACTAAGCCTGAAGACTGTGAGTCATGTCAGGAGACATTGCTGCGTGTGATTGGAGGAGCCGGACAAGGCCCTCGATTGGAACTGTCTCTGGGCAGTCGCGGTAGAGGTTGACTCAGGTGGTGGTACGACTGATGATGCTGGCGAGCTAGGTGTAGTGGTGATAATGCTGACAAGTGAGTGAGCTGTAAGGACGACTCAAGTGAAGGTGCCTTCAGTGATACCGGTAGAGACAGTCGTTGCCAGAGAACAACACTGTGTGGGAAAGTCATAGTCTGGACAACGCAAGCGTCATTGGGTCAGCAGAGTCGACAAGCATTGTTTTCCTTGTACATGCTAGGTGCTCGGTCGACTCACGCATCTGACGCCAAGACTGATTGTCGCGTGAGATATCACTGAGCATTTTCTACATGGGTATCATTTTTTCGAGGTGGTTTTCACGATCAAAGGCACGACCCTAAGGCATTTACGAACATATGTGCAGATGAGAAAATGGTATGGCACACTTAACTGATAAGATATAACATGTGACTTATGGTAGTTGTTCGAACACATGTTTAGTTAAATGAGCTATACTAAACTCTTCCACATGTTCTCTCATTTTCCACAGAGAATACTGTAAACACTTTAAACTGGCCATCTTAAAATAGCAATGTACCACTGATTCACATGACGCAGATAATTGTGAGGTGGAACATGAGACAATGGTGTAGATAGTATAGAACTTGCGTGTTGGAGAAGTGACGATGTAGTGTGGCATTATGTGGTGCTACGTTGTGATATAACTCATGATGTGACGTCGTGGTGTGACCTCATGGTGTGACCTCATGGTGTGACGTCGTGGTGTGACCTCATGGTGTGACCTCATGGTGTCACTAACGAACAGCAAATTAAAGCCAATATAGCTAGACAGACAGTAAGAGTGAACCAAGGAACAGGTAGTGTGTATGAGAGAGAGAGAAAGAGAGAGAGGAAGGAGAGTCCATCTGCTAGCACAGAGGACCGGTAAGGCTGCTCTGAGAAGGTAAACTATGCTGAACACATGTCTGTGGGCTAGGTGCACCTGCTGATAGAACACGTGGAGCCAGAAAAAAAAAAAACAGAAAAGCACATTAAAACTTAAACTCTGGCTGATGTAGCTTGTAGAATCGTTGTAGGAGATGATAGAAAGTTTCAGATGTCTCACATGCTGGTGTAAGATGATACAAGTGCGCAACAAGGTGGATCCAAGGCTTGGGGTCCATACGGCTCTCTTCGCGGCTTTGAGTTGCTTGGGTAATCAGAGAAACCATGCCACAAGCGATGATCACGAGTTGAATATACAGCTTTGGCCAGAAAATCAGAGATTATTCACAGAGACAGCATAAACGGAGTGCCTAAGAGGAGGCTTGAGTTGGGCATGCCTCTACACCCACGCACATGTGGCACAGGGTGGACCTGACCACACAGAAAACTTCGACTGTGAAAAATCACAAACGTTATCTCTGATGTGCTGTAAATGGCAGCGGTTAATCTGCATTAGCCGGTAAGGAGTGACAGGTTAGGCAGGTAATATAAGGTGATGTTTAATACCCTATATTACCTCTATATATGGGACCTCTAAGCCTGCCAGCATGGCAGGCTTTGAGGTCCCATATAACGCCAGTAAAACTTCTTTAGGAATTTAGACATGTTTGATGTACCTGCGTCTCGGTGATGTGGCTTGCAGATACAATGTCAGTATATCCCATTTGTAGTCGGATGCTGCTGGATGGGGAGATTAGGTGTCAACATATGACTTCTGTCTCTCCCTACCCCCCCCCCCTCCTTATCTTCCTATCTGTCCTGGGCATACGTTTATCGGGCAAATGGAACGCAGCGAATTTGACTGATTTTAATCCAGCTCCAGGCCGACGACTTAGCGAGATTGAGATATGCGTCTTGTCCAGTTACTGAGGATGCAACAGAGTCTGCTGTGGAGAGCTCAATAAGAACTAGGTCCGCCAGATGGCAGCGGAAGAACTATTGGGTTAGGCACAGTACTACAGTACTACTACTGCTATTACACTTGCTAATACCTTTACTGCTACTGTGCTTTTTATTATTAGTTTAGCTACTTGTACTACCATTAACAATATTATTACTACCGTCGTTATTATGAATACTTTTAAATCAGTTACAACTACTGTATCCATTTCCATCTTTCTTCTCTCTCTTCCATACTTGTCATCTGGGTTTCTTTATCTTTTATCTCTCAGTTGTGTCTTGATAATAGTCGTGAAAGAACTAGACGTCGTTTATCAAATTTCTGATAACAAACTTAGTACTGGATTAAAACACTTATCGAAATCTTTCTGAAATATGATCTATCTTGATAAGTGCGAATAAATGTCCGACAAGTTGCAAAACATTCAGTAAACTTGATGTGTAACTATAAAGAGCGCGAAATATAATTAACTTAGCGAGAATTCTGAATACCACATTGGGGGAATGAGAACAGTTATTTTTTTTTAACTCGTATGAAAGTCATGACTACAGCCATTTCAGATTTCTACCTTCAGTTGATGGGTAAAATGTGTTGTCTAATTTCAGGAAAACGGAGTATACCTTCCTGGGTCTCTGTGCTGTCCGAGAGGAGTATCTCCCATACTATGACTCCAGTCCCGGTACCTCAGTGCTCGCGATTGGTGATAATGTAGGTAAAAATTATTACTGAATATCTGGAGGGAATCAGAATGCGAATTGACAAGTTATCATATTGAAACAAATATCCAAATGTCTTTAATAAAAATGATAATTTAGGCCATACAGTCAAAATCTAATTTAAACCATCAAAAGTTCGTCATCGAGTTATTAGCATATAAATGTTGAAGACAGTCAGTGACAGTGATTATAACTTCATAAACACTATTTCGGTACTTTCAATTTATTTCAAAATGTATTAAATTAGGACTAGTTGAGGTCAAAATAAATCGAAACTTTTCTCTTAGCAAGATTGATCATCTTTTAAGAAACGTTAAGTAAATAACTAAGCATTATACTCATAACATTCAACATCTTATGGTGGCAACGTTTCGCTTTCCAGGAACTTTGTCAAGCGGTTACATCTTAACAATGACCTTCAAACAACTTCAAACCTCGTTTAAGGAAAGGGATCTTCGGGTGAGTATAATATCAAGCACATCAAACACTTTGACTTACGTATGATCAGAAGAAACGCTCTCTAATTATCTCACAGAAACCAAATGATAATTTACACAGGCTAACATCAAGAGATTGACTCGTGCCAGGAAAACCCAACTTCCTAAAAATTTTAAATCTAGCCAAGAGATACATTTTCCATTTATTGCACAAAATTCAACAAAATTTTTACCTACACAGCAAGAAGCTATGACACGTTTCATCCATTATAACGATGCATCATCTATTGAAAATAGATGTCGTTCCCAATTGTTCTATTTTCATCAGAGACAAGAGCTAAAGCAATAGGGGCCAAATACCGCCTGTGAAATAAGGAACATTCAAATTTAACCCACGAGAGGACAGATAAATCCATTTTAATGTTCACTTCCTTGTATCAAGAGCCCATCACCAGCATGTAGGCAAAACAATGTAATAATACAAAAATAATAGCAAATATTTCGAGATTGAAATTGTCAAAATGACACAAACTACATTAACAGTGTCACTCCTCTTCTATGTAAACTACAAAAGTGTTAAAAACCTGAAGACGATCAGAGAAGATGGCGTAAATTTATCACACGGAATCCCCTCAAGGAAGGTTCCTTGAAGTTGGTGAGGGGCTCTTGATTTAGGGAATTGGATCTGTGCTCCAGTTCCCCGAATTAAGCCTGAATGCCTTCCACATCCCCCCCCAGGCGCTGTATAATCCTCCGGGTTTAGCGCTTCCCCCTTGATTATAATAATAATAATAATAATCACACGGAATCAAAGTCTTGGAATGTCCTACGTAACATTCTACAAACTGCATCCACACATACAAATAATTCCATGAATTCCCATGATACATTACAACAGAGGCGCACTATAGTAACAAACGAAAATAGTAGAAGCCTTTTATTTCTTGATGTACAATTTCAGAAGAAATTGCCTGACACTGCTGGCCGTAAGTGACATCTGGCAACTCAGACATGGTAAACACAGGGGTAAAGGGTAATTTCATGAATGAATTTACAAAGGTTGTAACGACGATGGTGATTAGTTGACAAACTTAATTCCCAGTTTGTTCTGCATATTTTTTTTTCAATCAGCTCTATGTTATCATACTTATTAGGTGATAAGATATTAATAGATGTTTTGTAGGAGGAATTTATTTTCCAGTTCGCAAACCTTATTGACATTGCAGTTTTATAAGCATACGATTGCATAACGTGTGGAAATCAGATTAAGAGCTGAATATTCATTGCAGCATTTTAAACAACTATTCACTAGCTAAAACATGTATGATGATTTTTTGCTTTAAACCACTTGTTCGTGGACGGATTAATACATTTACTGTTCGTGAAGACTTGTACTGCAAACGGGAGAAGGAAATTAGTCATATAGCTTACCTGAGCCACGTATGTACTGGCATCAGGAGTGACAATGTCCAGTGGTACTGAGTACCTGATGTTAGTAGCGTTGATGGCTCACTGGTCTAAGTTGTCTCAGAATTTTTACGGGCTGGGAAAGCTGTGATTTCGTGTAAAGGGCAAGGAGTAACATCTTTTAGGAGTGAGAAAGAGCCAGTTGTGAGTGTCACCTGGTTGTTCAATATATTTACAGATGGGGTTGTAAGAGATGTGAAAGCTAGGGCGTTGGCAAGAGGTTTGGGTTTAAAAGATAAAAAATCTAACACAAAGTTGGAGCTCTCACAGTTGCTCTTTGCTGATGACTGTGCTTTTGGGGGATTCTGAAGAGAACTTGCAGAAGTTGGTAGTTGAGTTTGGTAGGGTACGTAAAAGAAGAAAATTGATAGTGAATGTAGGAAAGAGTAAGATTAGGAAAAAAAAATTAGGTAACGAAAGATTGGATATCAGGTTCGAGGGAGAGAGTATAAAGGAGGTGAATGTATTCAGATATTTAGAAGGGGACGTGTCAGCAGATGGGTCTATGAAAGAATTAATGAGGCGAAAAAGGTGAGTGGTGCACTGAGGAGTCTGTGGAGACAAAGAAATTTGTCCATGGAAGCAAAGAGGAGAATGTATGAGAGTATAGTTATACCAACGCTCTTATATGGGTGTGAAGCATGGATGGTGATTCTTGCAACAAGGAGAAGGCCGGAGGCAGTGGAGATGTCGTGTCTGAGGGCAATGTGTGGTGTGAATATAATGCAAAGAATTCGTAATTTGGAAATTAGGAAGAGATGCCAGATTACCAAAACTATTATCCAGAGGGCTGAGGAATTGTTGTTGAGGTGGTTCGGACATGTAGAGAGGATGGAACAAAATAGAATGACTTATAGTGTATAAATCTGTAGTGGAGGGAAGGCGGGGTAGGGGTCGGCCTAGGAAAGGTTGCAGGGCGAGGGGTAAAGGAGGTTTTGTGTGCGAGGGGCTTGGACTTCCAGCAAGCATGAGTGAGCGTGTTAGATAGGAGCAAATGGAGACAAATGGTTTTTAGGACTTGACGTGCTGTTGGAGTGTGAGCAAGGTAACATTTATGAAGGGATTCAGGGAAACCGGCAGGCCGGACTTGAGTCCTGGAGATGGGAAGTACAGTGTCTGCACTCTGAAGGAGGGGTGTTAATGTTGCAGTTTTATAACTGTAGTGTAAGCGCGCCTCTGGCAAGACAGTGATGGAGTGAATGATGATGAAAGTTTTTCTTTTTCGGGCCACCCTGCCTTGGTGGGAGACGGCCGATGTGTGTAATAATAATAATATATATATATATATATATATATATATATATATATATATATATATATATATATATATTATATATATATAATATATATTTATTATAATATATATATATATATATATATATATATATATATATATATATATATATATATATATATATATATATATATATGCAATAAGATCACAGTAAACAGGTGATTTCAAAATATGCAAAACAACCACTCTGAAAGAATAGAGAAATTCCAAGCGCTTTCGTGACTACTCACATTATCAAGGAACTATGAAAGTAAAGCATCCAAGGAAGCTATATAAGGGGTCTGGCCAGCACCTCACTATCAGATCCCACAACGGTTAAACACGTGACGCGCGGCGAGCCAACTTGGATAGGTCCTTTGCACAACTCACCCACAAACTATTCTACCCAAGAAAATTTATTTGTCCAGTGTATTATTAAATTCTTCCCAAATTCTATTAATTATAAATGGATCTAATTTATATAAACCAAAGGAAATATTCATATTATTGTCAAAACTGCTTTTTATGAAACAAGATTCAATTATATTCCTGTCGACCATGGACTTGCTTGATACTACTTTCTCAACTTTTTGAAAATCAATTGGATGGTTAAAATCTCTTACATGAATAAATAGAGCATTGGAATCTTGTCCAGTTCTAATGCTATATTTATGTTGTTTTAATCTTAGTTCGAGATTTTTACCAGTTTGACCGTAATAAACTTTATCGCAAATTTTACAAGGAATCTTATAGACACATCCATCAGCATTTTGGGGGGAATTCTTTATCAAAAGTTTTTTTACTGTATCAAGATTTTTGAATACAACTTTAATATTAAAAGTCTTAAGAAGAGAAGGCATATCAACCAAGTTTTCATGGTAAGGGAGAACCAACATATTTTTAGTTGAATAAGGCTGGTTGTCCCTTTTTGGATTATAAAAAGTATTTCTAGCAACTTTAAAAGATTTATCAATTACATTTCTTGGGTATTTTAAATCATTACCTATTTCATAAATTTTGGATATTTCCTCATCTATGAACTCAGGACTACAAATTCGTAAAGCTCTCAAAAACATTGATGAGAAAACAGACAGTTTGACTCTATCTTGATGCGAGGAATAATAGTGGACATAGGAACAGTTATTTGTAGGTTTTCTGTAAATTTTAAATTTGAATTCATTATTACCCTTAATAATTAAAACATCTAGAAAAGGCAATGAGTTATTTTCTTCAAACTCAACAGTAAAGTTTATAAATGGGCTAAGCTATTTAATTTTCCAAGGAAATGGTGTACATCTACATTTTTGGGCATAAGACACAAAATATCATCAACATATCTGAACCATTTAGCTCTATTAGGGAGGATTGTGTTAAGCAACCTTGTTTCAAAAAATTCCATGTATAGATTACTAAGAACAGGTGAAAGAGGATTTCCCATTGCCATACCAAACTTCTGAGTGTAAAACTTATCATTAAATACAAATTTTGCATCAACAATGCAAAGTTTAATAAGTTTAATGATAGTAGGAACTGGCAATGGTAAATCATTTTTTAATTAACGAGTTCTTCAGATAAGAAAATTAATAAATACTGTTGAGTTTGAAGAAAATAACTCATTGCCTTTTCTAGATGTTTTAATTATTAAGGGTAATAATGAATTCAAATTTAAAATTTACAGAAAACCTACAAATAACTGTTCCTATGTCCACTATTATTCCTCGCATCAAGATAGAGTCAAACTGTCTGTTTTCTCATCAATGTTTTTGAGAGCTTTACGAATTTGTAGTCCTGAGTTCATAGATGAGGAAATATCCAAAATTTATGAAATAGGTAATGATTTAAAATACCCAAGAAATGTAATTGATAAATCTTTTAAAGTTGCTAGAAATACTTTTTATAATCCAAAAAGGGACAACCAGCCTTATTCAACTAAAAATATGTTGGTTCTCCCTTACCATGAAAACTTGGTTGATATGCCTTCTCTTCTTAAGACTTTTAATATTAAAGTTGTATTCAAAAATCTTGATACAGTAAAAAAACTTTTGATAAAGAATTCCCCCCAAAATGCTGATGGATGTGTCTATAAGATTCCTTGTAAAATTTGCGATAAAGTTTATTACGGTCAAACTGGTAAAAATCTCGAACTAAGATTAAAACAACATAAATATAGCATTAGAACTGGACAAGATTCCAATGCTCTATTTATTCATGTAAGAGATTTTAACCATCCAATTGATTTTCAAAAAGTTGAGAAAGTAGTATCAAGCAAGTCCATGGTCGACAGGAATATAATTGAATCTTGTTTCATAAAAAGCAGTTTTGACAATAATATGAATATTTCCTTTGGTTTATATAAATTAGATCCATTTATAATTAATAGAGTTTGGGAAGAATTTAATAATACACTGGACAAATTTTCTTGGGTAGAATAACTTGGGGGTGAGTTGTGCAAAGGACCTATCCAAGTTGGCTCGCCGCGCGTCACGTGTTTAACCGTTGTGGGATCTGATAGTGAGGTGCTGGCCAGACCCCTTATATAGCTTCCTTGGATGCTTTACTTTCATAGTTCCTTGATAATGTGAGTAGTCACGAAAGCGCTTGGAATTTCTCTATTCTTTCAGAGTGGTTGTTTTGCATATATATATTTATGTATATATATATATATATATATATATATATATATATATATATATATATATATATATATATATATATATATATATGCCAAGATGCGCTAAATTGTTGCATATGTAAGTTTGAATTTCCGAGAGAAAATGATAATGGAAGTCGCTTATTAAGCTATGTATATAAATTGGTTTGGTAATAGGTAATTAGTATTTTAAAATAACGAAAATATATAAAGACATTGGACTTGAAGATAGTAGTTTGCTGGACAATGTATTACAAGATAAAAAGTTCAGGGTTGTCTCCTGGATGTGCACGTTTTTTACGAACATCAAAGATCATTTTAGTGGTAACTCCTGTGAGGGCGAGAGGTAGATGGGATATAAGAAGAGCCTCATAGGTGGGCACGAGGGAAGTGAGAATTTATTAGTTACAAGAGGAAATAGCTAGGCTAACATATGAGCATCTGTTAGGAAAGAGATAAGTAAGAGAGAGTGCAGGTTATGAGGAGAAGGTCGATGAGGTATGGGTAGAATTACGATTGCAATGTTGCAGCGTGCAACAGAGCTTGGTGAATATAGGAGAGAATTTTTAATATAGGAGGAAGTATGCAGGAGAGAAGAAGATTGACTGATGAAGTTATTAGAAGAAATTATTACCGGAGAATGAGATGATATACGAAATATTTTTTTTTACAATATAGAAGTGATATACGAGAAGTAAGTATTTGGAGAGTAAAACGTGGTTGAAATCGTGCAAAACGAGGACTAATAAGAGAGTTTGAGTGGTTTTACCAACGAATTTTGCTCAGAATAAGAAAACGTTTTGGCGTGAGATGAATAACTTAAGAAATCCGAGAGAACAAATGGATTTAAACTGATAAAAATGAAAGTGCTGCTAACATTAGATGACAGAGAGGCACTGAGAGGTTGAAGGGAATATTGATAGAGAGAGAGAGAGAGAGGCAATTATTTATAGCAAAAGAAGTGTAGAAGACCCAGATGTGAGTAAGGGGAAAGTGAGTGAAACAGTGTGTAGAATGAAACGCGGTAAAGCACCTAAAATAGATGGAAAATTCACAGAAATGTTAAAAACAGGTAAGAATATAGTTTTGGAATGATTGTTCCATTTGTTCAGTACGCGTGAAAGACGGTGAAGATACCTAGGGAATGACAGACAGTGCATAGTTCCTTTGTATAAGAGAAAAAGGGATGAACGAGTGTCGGAATTATAAAGGAATATACTTTATGAGTATACTTAGTAAATTTCCCCTTTCATATTGTTAAATAAACTGGTTTATTGTGTTAATTTTTATTTGTGAAATATTTTTTTATAGTTGGTGTTTTGAATCTGCAGTAAACCTAATACCAAGAAAGAGGTGTGTTCGTATGTGTGTGTAAGAGGGGGGGATGGGAGCGGAAGCGGTAGAAATGTGGCCTGAGAGCAAAGGGGGAAGGAGCGTGAAAAAGTTTGGGAACCACTGGTTTAGACCATAAACAAACTCATAAGCGAACAATACTAGGATGAAGGCAAAGACCTTTTCATTACATTTATGTACATAATAAAGGCACATGGCAGAGTGGACAGGGAGCAATAGGGTAGATGTTGCAAGTGTATGGATTAGGTGGTAGGTTACTGAATATTGTACCAGAGCCCTTAGGTGGATAGCGAGGCTCAGGTTACGGTATGTAACAGAGACCTTTATGTCACTAACCCCTTATGTCACTATCATGATGATTGTTAAACATATTTATAGATAAAACTGTAAAAGATGTGAATGTGTCCTGGGAAGAAGTGTTAGCTGATTTTTTTTTTTCGATGATAAGATATTTTGGAAGATTCTGAAGAGAAGTTGTAATGGTTGGTAAATGCACTTGGGGAAGTATGTAGAAGATGAAAATTGAAAAATAATGTAGGTCGTGAGAGTATTAAAAATATATGTAGACAATGAAATGCTGGATATCAAACTGGAGAGAGGGAATGTACTGATGAATGTGTTCATATATTTGAAAGCGCATTTGTCGCCAGATGACAAAATTAGTAGAGGGTATCCGTGTAGATTAAAAACTTTATCTATGGAAAGAAAATGGGGAATGTACTCTAGTATAGTGGAAACAACATGGATATGTAGTATGAGTTTTGAATGTTGCAGCGACATATTGGCTGCAGCAGAGATGTGTTGTGTTGTGTTTTAGAGCAACGAAAATAATTCTGCGTTTTTAACTAAGGTGGGAGTATGGAGTTAGCTGGAGTGTAATTCATAACAACATAAGAAAGGAACACTGCAACAGGCCTACTGACCCATGCGGAGCAGGTCCATGCCCCCCCCACCCCCCGGATTATCCCAATGACCCACCCAGTCTGGTCATCTCCACTCAAGGATGGAGCACGGTACCAGACCCAGCAGCACAAGCTAGTCAGGTCCAACTCACACCCACCCACACCCACTCATGTATTTATCTAACGTATTTTTAAAACTACACAACGTTTTAGCCTCAATAACTCAGAGGCCTGAGAAGGGGTTGTTGAGGTAGTTTGGATATTAGAGAAGACAGAGTAAAATAGAATGACTAGATAGGAGTATAAATCGGGATTGGAGGGAAGAAGAGGCAGGGATATTCCTAGAAAAGGCTAGACTAAGGGTAAAGGAGGCTTTGAGTTCTAGGGGCTTGGACATCCAACAAGCTTGCGTGAGTAGGTTTGCTAGAAGTGAATGTAGACAAGTGATTTTTATGTTCGGATGCACTGGAGTGCGAGCAACGTAATATTTATGAAGAGATTCTGGGAAACTGTTAGCTGCACTTAGTAGTACTTAGTAGTATTAGATATAGTAGTAGTAGTTGTTGTTGTTGTTGTTATTGTCCTGGAGTAGTATTAGAAGTACTGTTAAGAAAGCCGGCCATAATATAGCAACCAAGAGTTACCTCCACTACTACTACTATTACTACTGTTGTTACTACTACAATTAAGAAATGCATAAACTAGCTAGTTTACTGCAGTATTTATGTTCTTTCCTTTCACTTGGTTACTTTCGTATTCCTCTTTGACCTTGTATTGTTGTTACAGCTTGACAAAGACATAAGCAGTACAATGACACATTATTTACTCTGTTCTATTACCTAACATAATAAAGTAGAAGATATATTTCCGGTCAATAAACTTTTGAAAACTTCGGCAAACCATATTCAAGGTGATGCCTGTAAGTGTCTAAATCTAGGGAGACAATTACAATTTTTCCTTAACTAAACCTTCATCACAGAGGACCTGGTATTAAATCTAGCTATTAGTCCTAAAATTCATTATAAAACTTTAGAAAAACACCACGCAATATCATGAGTGTAAATTGTAGAGTCGCACCAGAACAGAGTGCGTACAGACATCACCTGGAACATAGTTACCAATTGTTTTGTAACCATAATAGTCCAGTTAGAGAACGTAGGACCATTCCATGTGTTTTAGTGAAGAGCAATGTCTGCCCCGGATGATGAAGTGCCTCTGACACTGAAAAATGACAGCTCAATTTTCGAAGCGTCTATGGCTGTATTGTCATGATAGTTACAAGCTCTGAAGTGGAGTACTA
This sequence comes from Cherax quadricarinatus, assembly GCF_038502225.1. Taxonomy (NCBI): domain Eukaryota; kingdom Metazoa; phylum Arthropoda; class Malacostraca; order Decapoda; family Parastacidae; genus Cherax; species Cherax quadricarinatus. Next base: position 17,316 of record NW_027198687.1, read on the forward strand.
GTATTCAGAATTCTTTGGTACTTACCAATGAAAAGCTATGTATTCAAATTGCAGTAGGAACCAGTATGCCATGAAATCATTTTCAGTTTCTCTGTTAATTTTTGTTACTGAAAGTAAGAAGACCGCATCACGGAGGCTGAAGGTCAGTGGATTTAATTACTGGAATATGATTCAAACTAGTTTATCGGTCATCGCATCGAATTGTAAACTGACATTCACTTTTTTCTTTTATGCAGTACACAGAAAATGTAATTTACATGAAATAAAACAGTGTTAGGCACAAAATAAAGCCACCAGTATGCAAAGCATTCCGGGTTCAGTGAATAAATGATAATTATATTTTAGCATATAACATAGCCGCTGGGAAACTACGGTAAATGGCAAGCATCGAATATATGGTAATTTTCTGTTTTGGTAAAATATGAAATATGTTCCATACGCTGTTGTCGATTACTGAAGAAACAGAACTTATTCTAAATTTATTTGGGTCACCGGAAGAGATTAAACATATTTCAGACTCTGCTCGTGGTCACTCCAGACGTTGCTGATAGTCTCGTGAAAATTTTAAATTATTCTAGATGCTGAGAGCGATTACAAAAAAAATAAACATATTCCTGATACTGCTGGAGTCCTGAGAAAAGATCGGGCACGTTCCAGAGGGGCGTATTTCCAGGAGAACGACTCGATAACTGAAGCAAGGAATGATGTCGAAGATTGGGCTGGAAGGAAAGAGAACTTGAAACCTATCCAGAGCAGCTGCCCGAAATTTTCCAGGACACATTGGACCACCACGACCCACGACGAGTCTCAAGTACCACTTCTTCCAGCACACACAGTCTCCACTTACATTCCTCTTCTTCCTTCTCCTTTTGCAGTTCCTGTTGTTGTTGTTGCTGGACCTGCTGTAAGTTCTACTAGTGTTAGTGCAACCGATCCTTCATGCTGCTTATGTCACCACTACTGTTGCTGTGACTGCTTCTGGAAGTGGTGGTGCTGCTTCTGACTCTGCTGCTGTTTCTGATGCTGCTGCTGCTGCTGTTGTTGTTGCTTCCGCTTCTAATACTACTTTTGCAACTACTGCATTTACTGCAGCAGCTTCTGCTGTTACTATCACTACTACTCCTACTACTAATATACCTACTATTTCTAATAATACTTCTACTATTATTACTACAGCTATTTTTCTGATATAAGTGCTTCTGCTGCTGCTACAACTACTGCTGCTACAACTACTGCTGCTACTACTACTGCTGCTACTACTACTGCTGCTACTACTACTACTGCTACTACTACTGCTGCTGCCTTACTGCTGCTGCTCCTGGCATGCGCTGCTGCTGCTGCTGCTGCGTCTGGCATGCTGCTGCTGCTGCTGCCGCTCCTGGCGTAGCAACTGCTGCTGCCACTCTGGCATGCAACACTGCTGCCACTCTGGCGTGCAACCTGCTGCTGCTGCTCTGGCGTGCTGCTGCTGCTGCAGCTCCTGGCGTGCTTGCTACTTGCTGCTAATGCTGCTGCTCTGGCGTGCTGCTGCTGCTGCTGCCACTCTGGCGTGCTGCTGCTGCTGCCACTCTGGCGTGCTTGCTCTTCTGCTGCCACTCTGGCGTGCTGCTGCACCAACTCCTGCTCCTGGCATGCTGCTACTGCTGCTCTGCTGCCACTCCTGGCGTGCTTAACTGCTGCTGCTGCTCCTGGCGTGCTGCTGCTGCTGCTACTGCCAACTGCCGCTCCTGGCGTGCTGCTGCTGCTTACCATCGGCATTGCAGCTGCTGCTGCTGCTCTGGCGTGCAGCTGCCTTGCTGCCTCTGGCGTGCTTAACACTGCGCTCACCACTCTGGCGTTAACGCTGCTGCCACTGCTCTGGCGTGTAACACTACTGCTACCACTCTGGCAGTGCTGCTGCTCTGCTGCTCTGGCATGCTGCTACTGCTACTGCCACTCTGCGTGCTACTGCTGCTGCCACTCTGTCATATGCTGCTCACTGCTGCTGCTGCTGCTGCTCCTGGCATGCTGCTACTTCTGCTAATGCTGCTGCCACTCCACAGCATGCTGCTGCCCTGCCTACCACTCTAGCATGCTGCTACTACTGCTACCACTCTGGCGTACTTGCTGCTGCTGCCATACCAGCGTAACGCTGTAAGCTACTAATGCTGCCGCTCTGGCGTGCTGCTGCTGCTGCTCTACCATACCAGCGTGCTGCTGCTGCTGCCGCTGGCTGCTGCTGCTGCTGCTGCTGCTGCTGCTGCTGCTGCTGCTGCTGCCGCTCTGGCGTGCTTAACACTGCTAAATGCTGCTGCTGCTGCTGCGACTCCTGGCATTAACGCTGCCGCGCTGCCATCTGGTGTGCTGCTGCTGCCGCTCTGGCGTGTTAACGCTGCTGCGCGCTGCTGCTGCTGCCGCTCTGGCGTGCTTAACACTGCCAACTGCTGCTCTGGCGTATGCTGCTGCTGCTGCTGCCTTTTCTAACGCTGCTACTGCTGCTACTGCTGCCATCTGGCGTGCTTGCTGCTGCTGCTGCTGCTTAACCTTGCCGCTCTGGCGTGCTGCTGCTGCTGCTGCTGCTCGCGCGCTGCTGCTGCGCTGCTGCTGCTGCTGCTGCTGCCATGCTGCCGCTCACTGCTGCTACTGCTGCCACTCCTGGCATGCTGCTACTGCTGCTGCTGCTGCTCGCCGCTCTGCCGCTCTGGCATTAGCAGCACGCCGCGCTGCCACTCCTGGCGTGTGCTGCTGCTGCTCTTTGCCGCTCTGGCGTGCAACCTGCTGCTGCCATCTGGCGTCATAACGCTGCGCTGCTGCTTAACATCACAGCGTCCTGCTGCTGCTTAACCACTGCTGCCGCTGGCGTGCTTAACTGCTGCCTTTCAATGCGCAGCTGCCGCTCCTGGCGTGGCAGCTGTTACTGCTGCCGCTCTGGCGTGCTGCTGCTGCCTTTCTGCTCCTGGCATTGCTTACAACAAGCTATGCTGCTGCTGCTGCCATCTGGCGTGCTGCTGCTGCTCTGGCGTGGCAACATGCTGCTACTGCTGCTGCCGCTCCTGGCGTGCTGCTGCTTAACATCTGGCGTGGCTGCTGCTGCCAACTGATGTAGCTGCTCGGCGTGCTGCTGCTGCTGCCACTCTGGCGTGCTGCTGCTGCTGCTGCCGCTCTGGCGTGCAACTGCTGCTAACTGCCATCTGGCGTGCTTGCTACTCTTAGCCTTATCTGGCGTGCCGCTGCTGCTGCTGCTCGTGCTGCTACTGCTACTGCTGCTGCCACTCGCGCCTCTGCTACTTCTGCTGCTCTGGCGTGGCAGCTGCTGCTGCTGCATCTGGCGTGCCGCTGCTGCTGCTGCCGTCTGGCGGTAACCGCTGCTGCTGCCACCACTCCTGGCGTGGCAACTGCTGCTGCTGCATCTGGCGTGCCCAACAACAACTGCCGCTCTGGCATTGCTGCGCTGCTGCTGCCGCTCTGGCGTGGCAACACTGCCGCTGATGCCCTCTGGCGTATAATACTGCTGCTGCTGCTCTGGCGTGCTTGGCTGCTGCTGCCATCTGGCGTGGCAACTGCTGCTGCTCTGCTCTGGCGTGCGCCGCTGCTGCTGCTGCCGCTCTGGCGTGGCTCCTGCTGCTGCTGCCGCTCTGGCGTGCTGCTCGCTGCTGCTGCTGCCGCTCTGGCGTGCTTAGCTGCTGCTGCTGCCGCTCTGCGGCGTGGCAACACTGCTGCTGCTGCCATCTGGCGTAGCTTGCTGCAACTATGCTAACCGCTCTGTGGTAGCAACACTGTAGCTGCCGCTCTGGCGTTAACGCTGCTAATTGCGCTGCCATCTGGCGTGCTTATGCTACTGCTGTCTGGCGTGGCAACACTGCCGCTGCCATAGCGTAGCAGCCTGCTACCACTCTGGCATGCTCTCTGCTTCTGCTGCCACTCTAGCATATGCTCTTACTACTGCTACCACTCTGGCATGCTGCTACTGCACTGCTGCTGCTGCTGCCACTCCTGGCAGTGCTGCTGCTGCTGCTGTACTCTGCTGCCACTCTGGCAGTAGCAACTGCTGTGTCGCCACTGCCACTCTGGCATGCTGCTGCTGCTGCTACCACTCTGGCATGCTGCTGCTGCTGCTACCACTCTGGCGTACTGCTGCTGCTGCTACCACTCTGGCGTACTGCTGCTATAATAACTATGCCGCCTGGCGTGGTGCTACTCTTTCACTACCACTCTCTGATTGCTTGTAACAGCAACCTGTAACATAGCAACAACTGCTGATGCTGCTGCTGCTGTGCTCAGCGGTGTCAGCTGCTCATATTGACCATATGCTGCTGCCGCTCTGGCGTGGCAACAACGCTGTTATCTGGCGTGGCAACAACAACCTTACTCCTGGCTTGTGCAACTGCTGTAACATGCTGCTGCCATCTGGCGTGCTCAACATGCTGTCGTGCTCTGCTGCTGCTCGTGCTCTTCACTTGTGCTACTTAACACTGCTTAACATAACCTGCATGCTGCTAAACACTTAACCGCTGCTGCTGCCATCTGGCGTATATCACTCTGCTACTGCTGCTGCCGCCTGGCGTGCCATGCTGCTGCTGCTACTCTGGCATGCTGCTACTGCTGCTGCTACTGCTGCTACTGCTGCTGCTGCTGCTGCTGCTGCTGCTGCTCTGTGCTGCTGCTGCACTACTGCCACTCACCTGGCGTACCGCTTACTGCCGCTCTGGCGTACTTGCTGCTGCCGCTGCCGCTCTGGCGTGGCAACACTGCTGCTGCCACTCTGGCGTCTGCTGCACCGCGCTCACTGCCGCTGCCGTTCTGGCGTCCTCTGCTGCTACTGCGCTACTGCTCACCACTCTGGCGTACTTAACTGCTGCGTAATGCTGCTGCCACTCCTGCGTGCGCTACTGCTGCTGCCGCTGGCGTGGCGCTGCTGCAACACTGCTGCTGCCGCTGGCATGCTGCTGCTGCTGGCTGCCGCTCTGGCGTATGGCTATGCTGCTGCTGCTGCTGCTTCCTGCTGCTGCCACTCTGGCATTAGCAGCTTGCTGCGCTGCTGCTGCTGCTGCCGCTCTGGCGTGCTGCTGCTACTGCTGCCGCTGGCATTAGCAACACTGCTGCTGCCGCTGCTCTGGCGTGCGCTGCTGCTGCTGCGCTGCATCTGGCGTGGCGCTGCACTGCTGTAACCGCGCTGCTACCGCGCTGCTGCCGCCGGCATGCTACTGCTGTACCACTCCTGGCGGTAAGCAACGCTGCGCAACACTGCTGCTGCTACTGCTGCCGCTCTGGCGTACGCTGCTGCCGCTGGCTGCTGCTGCTGCCCGCTGCTGCTGCTGCTGCTGCTGCCGCTGCTGCTGCTGCTGCTGCTGCTGGCCTTTTCCTGCTGCTGTATGCCAGCACTAACGCTGCTGCTGCTGCTGCGCTGCTGCTGCGCGTCTGGCGTGCTGATGCTGCGCTGCTGTAACACTTTCTGCTGCACCCGCTCGGGCGTGCTGGTGCTGCTGCTGCTACTGCTGCCATACCGACGTACTTGCTACTGCGCTACTACTGCTGCTGCACTGCTGCTGCTGCTGCTGCTCTGGCATGTGATCTTTGTGCCTGCTGCTACTGCTGCCACTCTGGCACGTGCTGCTCTGTACTGCTGCTCACTGCTGCTGCTGCTGCTGCACTGGCTGCCCTTCTGCTGCTGCTGCTCTGCTGCTGCTGCTGCTGCTGCTGCTGCCGCTCTGGCGTGCTGGAGTGCTGCCATGCTGCTAGTTAACACTGCTGCTGCCGCTCTGGCGTGCTGCTGCTACTGCTGCTGCTGCTGCTGCTGCTGCCTTGCTGCTGCTGCTACTACTTCCTCTGCTACTAATACTACTACTACTATAACAACTACAACTACCACTACTACTACTAATAATAAAAATAATACTGCTAATACTACTACAACTACAACTTCTACTGCAGTTACCACTTTAACTACAACTTTTGCTACTGTTACTGCATATTTAGGCTGTTGCTATTGCTGTTCCAGCTGCTGTTACTGATATTATCACTACTAAATCAGCTGTTGTTGAATCTGGTAATACTGTAGCTTATGCTAATATAACCTCTACTGCATGCTGATGTTCAACTTGCTTCCGTTGCTACTTCTGGTACTAGTACTACGACTAACACTACTACAGCTATTAAATACAGCTGTTGTTGCTGCTGCTGCATGTTGTTGTTGATACTGTTGCTGCTGTTGAGGTGTCAGTGAGGCATCACCTCAGTGTCTAATATATATTATGTGTTTCTCTTAAGTCTGGTTAATATTTCTCTGAAGAAGTGTGTGTAAAGTCCACGAAACTCCTTAGTTTTTCCGAAATTTAAATTTGCCTAATCCAACTAAATATAATTTATATAAGTTTTATAATAATTTGATAATAAACAGACACAATAAAATTTATTTTTCTTATAAGGGTCAGAATGAGTTTTGCGAAATTATTGCATACACAAATTTTTGCTTGTTCTATTCGGCAAGAAAAGGGTTGCTATTTAAGCTAAAATCGCAAGTTTTACCTATTCGCCACGACACACACACACACACACACACACACACAGTAAAGAGTCTCGACCCCTGCAACCACAATTAGGTGAGTACACGCACACACAGTAGGGACAACGCGTGCGCAAGTCACTCCTTCCGTGCTCCGTGAATATAAGTATTTTTGAGGGCTACCCAAGTGTACTGCAAGGGTCCCTAAGTGTGTCAGGGTAGTAAACAATCCTTGAAGCGATTTGCAGTTTGCCCTGAGCCACACAAGTGTGGGGGAGCCACAATTTTATATGTGAACTAGAAAGTGATACTTGGTGGCGCATTCAGAGTGGGCAGTAGTGTGCTCCAGGCGACGTTGCCACGTGTCACCCCGAGAAAGATAATAAAGTGAAACAAATGTGTGACCAGTGAAAGAAATACAGTGAATAGGGTACATTATATATCGAGAAAAAACGGAGATGGATCTACACCAGGACATCACATCGAGCTGGACAATCTACAAGCTGCTACAGGCTGCATTGCATGCATTCGCCTATGATGATTGTTGGGTGTGGGTTTTGGTTTCCAGTTAACTGCCAAGCTGATTGTGAATGGTCCAACTCTCCTAGCATGATAAAGAATAGGCTATCAAGTACTCAATAAGGAATAGCAATTGGTAATTTATAGAACAAGGCGAGACAGGATCCTATAAGACTAGGTGGGAATAAAAGCACAGAGGATGCAAAATAGTAGGTAGGTGTGGGTCAGGTCACAGGTCAGGGAGCACTGCAAACTCCACATAACACTCATACACAACAACACACAATTCCACCTTACTTTTCAGACACTTAATAAACCCACATATAGTTCCACACACACACACACACAGATAGGACAGCGACTGAATTCAAGAACATTTCAATGGAAGGAAATAAAACACCTCAGAGGATGCAAATGGAGACTCAGTGGGAGGAGGAAAGGGAGAGGTCAGTTTTTATCTACGGGCTCCAAGAAGCCAAGGGGGACAACTTCGAAGAAATTAAACAGGAGGAGAAAAAATGATTGAAGGCATCAAGAAAACAATAGGTGAGGGCGATATGACCCAGGTGACAAATTTTCGGAGAATTGGGTAGTTTGCGAGTGGAAGGATACGGCCTGTCAAAGTAATTTTCAAGGAAGAATCAGTTTGAACCAGGGTTCTGCAAGAGAAAGCACGACTGAAGGGAAAACAGGGGTACCAGAGAGTATACATTGATCGCGACAGAACACAAGAAGAAAGGACTACACTGAAAGAGAAGGTACAGAGACGCAAGGAGGAACGAGAGGCAATGATGAAGATGAGCAGGACCCAGACACAGGAGGAAGGGCAAACACACCCCGCAGAATCTCCCACCGGAAGACTCCAACCGCGACAATCCCAACGCAATTGAGCAACCCAAACCACAACCCACTCACTGTCCCCTCTTCCAGCAACATCCACATCACAAACCTCACCCCAACAGCTGTCCCTTATGGGCATTCTGACCCCACCCCCGTCATCACAAACCCCACCTACACCACAGCCCCCCATAGACCCCCACCAAGGTTCTCACTCCCCCAACCCCAATATTCTTGCAGGACCACTGTGATAGAAAAGAAGCTGAAAGTTTGGTACACAAACGCGGATGGAATAACGAATAAACATGAAAAGTGGCACGAAAGAATCAGTGAGAAATCCCCAGATATCATAGCAGTCACAGAAACAAAACTCGCTGAGACAATAACATATGCAATCTTCCCACCCGGATATCAGATCCTGAGAAAAGATAGGAGTAGAGAGGGAGGAGGGGTTGCAGTGCTTATAAAAAACTGATGGGGATTTGAGGAAATGGAAGGCATGGACATGATTGGAGAAAGAGACTACATAGTAGGTACAATTCAGTCTGGAGAACATAAAGTAGTCATTGGAGTGATGTATAACCCACCACAGAACTGCAGGAGGCCAAGAGAGGAGTACGAAGAAAACAACAGGGCGATGGTGGACACACTGGCTGAGGTGGCAAGAAGAGCTCACTCGAGCAGAGCAAAGTTACTGGTAATGGGCGATTTCAACCACAGGGAGATCGACTGGGAAAACCTGAAGCCACATGGGGGTCCCGAAACATGGAGAGCCAAGATGAAGGATGTGGTACTTGAAAACCTCATGTATCAACATGTCAGGGCCACTACCAGAGAGAGAGTGGAGGATGAGCCAGCAAGACTGGATCTGGTGTTCACCCAGAGCAGTTCAGACATTGAGGACATCACTTACGAGAGGCCCCTTGGAGCTAGCGATCACGTGGTTCTGAGTTTTGATTGTATAGTAGAGTTACAAGTGGAGAAGGTAACAGGAATTGAATGGGAAAAGCCAAACTACAAAAGGGGGGACTACACAGGTATGAGGAACTTCCTGCAGGAGGTTCAGTGGGACAGAGAACTGGTAGGAAAATCAGTAAACGAGATGATGGAATACGTAGCAACAAAGTGCAAGGAAGCAGAGGAAAGGTTTCTTCCCAAGGGAAACAGAAATAATGGGAAGACTAAAGCGAGTCCTTGGTTTACCCGAAGGTGTAGGGAGGCAAAAACTAAGTGCACCAGAGAATGGAAAAGGTACAGGAGGCAAAGGACCCAGGAAAATAAGGAGATTAGTAGAGGAGCCAGGAACGAGTATGCACAGATAAGGAGGAAGGCCCAGCGACAGTACGAAAACGACATAGCATCGAAAGTCAAGTCTGACCCAAAGCTGTTGTACACACACATTAGGAGGAAGACAATAGTCAAAGACCAGGTGATCAGGCTGAGGAAAGAAGGGGAGGAACTCAAAAGAAGCGATCAAGATGTATGTGAGGAGCTCAACACGAGATTTAAAGAAGTATTTACAGCAGAGACAGGAAGGCCTCTTGGGGGACAGACCAGAGGGGACACAGCAAGGAATATACCAACAAGTGTTGGATGACATACACACAACTGAGGAGGAGGTGAAGAAACTGCTAAATGACCTTGATACATCAAAGGCAATGGGACCGGACAACATCTCTCCATGGGTCCTTAGAGAGGGAGCAGAAATGCTGTGTGTGCCACTTACCACAATCTTCAACACATCCGTGGAAACTGGCCAACTGCCTTAGGTATGGAAGACGGCAAATGTAGTCCCCATTTTTAAAAAAGGAGACAGAAAAGAGGCACTAAACCATAGACCTGTGTCACTGACGTGTATAGTATGCAAAGTCATGGAGAAGATTATCACAAGGAGAGTGGTGGAGCACCTGGAACGGAACAAGAGTATAAACGCCAACCAGCACGGATTCATGGAAGGCAAATCCTGTGTCACAAACCTTCTGGAGTTTTATGATAAAGTAACAGAAGTAAGACACGAGAGAGAGGGGTGGGTTGATTGCATCTTCTTGGACTGCAGGAAGGCCTTTGACACAGTTCCTCACAAGAGATTAGTGCAGAAGCTAGAGGATCAGGCGCATATAACAGGAAGGGCACTGCAATGGATCAGAGAATACCTGACAGGGAGGCAACAACGAGTCATGGTAAGTGATGAGGTATCACAGTGGGCCTCTGTGACGAGCGGGGTCCCACAGGGGTCAGTCCTAGGACCAGTGCTATTTTTGGTATATGTGAATGACATGATGGAAGGGTTAGACTCAGAAGTGTCCCTGTTCGCAGATGATGTGAAGTTAATGAGGAGAATTAAATCAGATGAGGATCAGGCAGGACTTCAAAGAGACCTGGACAGACTGGACACCTGGTCCAGCAACTGGCTTCTCGAATTTAATCCTGCCAAATGCAAAGTCATGAAGATAGGGGAAGGGCAAAGAAGACCGCAGACAGAGTATAGGCTAGGTGGCCAAAGACTGCAAACCTCGCTCAAGGAGAAAGATCTTGGGGTGAGTATAACACCGAGCATGTCTCCGGAAGCACACATCAACCAGATAACTGCTGCAGCATATGGGCGCCTGGCAAACCTGAGAACAGCGTTCCGATACCTTAGTAAGGAATCGTTCAAGACACTGTACACCGTGTATGTCAGGCCCATACTGGAGTATGCAGCACCTGTTTGGAACCCACACTTGATCAAGCACGTCAAGAAATTAGAGAAAGTGCAAAGGTTTGCAACAAGGTTAGTTCCAGAGCTAAGGGGAATGTCCTATGAAGAAAGGTTAAGGGAAATCGGCCTGACGACACTGGAGGACAGGAGGGTCAGGGGAGACATGATAACGACATATAAAATACTGTGTGGAATAGACAAGGTGGACAAAGACAGGATGTTCCAGAGATGGGACACAGAAACAAGGGGTCACAATTGGAAGCTGAAGACTCAGATGAGTCAGAGAGATATTAGGAAGTATTTCTTCAGTCATAGAGTTGTAAGGCAGTGGAATAGCCTAGAAAATGACGTAGTGGAGGCAGGAACCATACATAGTTTTAAGACGAGGTTTGATAAAGCTCATGGAGAGGGGAGAGAGAGGACCTAGTAGCAATCATTGAAGAGGTGGGGCCAGGAGCTGTGATTTGACCCCTGCAACCACAAATAGTTGAGTACAAATAGGTGAGCACACACACACATATACACACACACACAACAATGGCAGGAACTAATTTGAATCAGAGGATGCTCAGGGAAGCACCGTTTTTGTCTATGGGCTCCAAGAAGTAGATGGGGAAACTTACGAGGCAAGGACTAAGGGACAATCAGGAGTTCTGGAGGGTGTACCTCGACCGAGACAGAACACAAGAAGAAAGGATGACACTGAAAGAGAGGGAGCAATGTCGCAAGGAGGAATGGGAGGCAAGGAAGGTGGAGAGCAGGAGAAATCAGGCCCAGGTGGAAGAACAAACACAACCCCCTCCAGTACCACCCACAGAAGGAACACAACATGGCAATCCTAAAGCAATCAAACGACCTAACCCAAAACCCACTCACTGTACCCTCTGCCCCATCCCCCCAGTGCAAACCCCACCCCCACAGAAACCCACAGTAATCCACACATCCCCCTCTGCACAAACCCCACCCCCACAGTGACCCTGAGTAACCCACACATCCTCCTCAGCTCAAACCCCACCCCTACTGAAACTCACAGTAACCCACACAATGTACCCAATCCCTCATCCCACTCACCACAAACCCCACCCTCACAATAACCCACAGCAACCCACATGCTGTACCCTCTATCCCCATTCCCCTCACCACAACCCCCACCCCCACTGTAACCCCCATAGGCCCTCTCCCCCATCCCCCTCACCACCACCACCACCCCCACTGAAATCCCCCATAGACCACCTATGCCTACACCCCACACCACACACCCCACCTCCACACCAACCCCCTATAGGCCCCTGCCAGGGCACCTGCTCCCCCTAACCCACCTCTCTCCCCAGACCACAGTTATTGAAAAGAAGTTGAAGGTTTGGTACACGAACGCGGATGGAATAACGAATAAATGTGAGGAGTGGCATGAAAGAATCAAGGAGATGTCCCCAGACATCGTAGCGGTTACAGAAACAAAACTCACTGGGATAATAACAGATGCAATCTTCCCACCCGGATATCAGATCCTGAGGAAGGATAGAAGGAGCAGGGGGGGAGGAGGGGTTGCACTACTAATAAAAAACCGGTGGGGTTATCAAGAAATGGAAGGTATGGACGAGATTGGAGAAAGGGATTACATAGTAGGTACAGTTCAGTCAGGGGAACACAAGGTAGTCATTGCAGTGATGTATAACCCACCACAGAACTGCAGGAGGCCAAGAGAGGAATATGATGAGTGCAACAGAGCAATGGTGGACACTCTAGCTGAGGTGGCAAGAAGGGCTCACTCAAGTAGAGCGAAGTTACTGGTCATGGGCGACTTCAATCACAGGGAGATTGATTGGGAAAACCTGGAGCCACATGGGGGTCCCGAAACATGGAGAGCCAAGATGATGGATGTGGTGCTGGCAAATCTCATGCACCAACATGTTAGGGATACTACCAGAGAGAGAGGGGAGGATGAACCAGCAAGACTGGACCTCGTGTTCACCCTGAGTAGCTCAGACATTGAGCACATCACATATGAAAGGCCCCTTGGAGCTAGTGACCACGTAGTTATGAGCTTTGAATACATCGTGGAGCTAAAAGTGGAGAGGGTAACAGGAGTAGAAAGGGAAAAGCTAAACTATAAAAGGGGGGACTACACAGGAATGAGGACCTTCCTGCAGGAGGTTCAGTGGGAACAGGAGTTGGTAGGAAAATCAGTAAACGAAATGATGGACTTTGTAACAACAAAATGCAAGGAGGCAGAGGAAAGGTTTGTTCCCAAGGGTAACAGAAATAATGGGAAGGACAGAACGAGCCCTTGGTTTACCCGAAGGTGCAGGGAGGCAAAAACTAAGTGCTCTAGAGAATGGAAAAAGTACAGAAGGCAAAGGACTCAGGAGAATAAAGAGATTAGTCGACGAGCCAGAAACGAGTATGCACAGATAAGGAGGGAGGCGCAGCGGCAGTATGAAAATGACATAGCATCGAAAGTCAAGTCTGACCCGAAACTACTCTACAGCCACATCAGGAGGAAGACAACAGTCAAGGACCAGGTAATCAGGCTGAGGAAAGAAGGTGGGGAGCTCACAAGAAACGACCAGGAGGTATGTGAGGAGCTCAACACAAGATTTCAGGAAGTATTTACAGTGGAGGCTGAAGTGACAACGGGAAGACAAAACAGTGGGGTACAGCAACAAGGAATATACCAACAAGTGTTGGATGAATTACACACAACTGAGGAGGAGGTGGAGAAGCTCCTAAGTGACCTTGATACCTCAAAGGCGGTGGGACCGGACAACATCTCTCCGTGGGTCCTTAGAGAGGGAGCAGGGACACTACGTGTGCCACTAACCAAAATCTTCAACACTTCCCTTGAAACTGGGCAACTACCTGAAGTATGGAAGAAGGCAAATGTAGTCCCCATCTTTAAGAAGGGAGACAGAAATGAAGCACTAAATTATAGACCAGTGTCACTGACATGTATAGTATGCAAAGTCTTGGAAAAGATTATCAGGAGGAGAGTGGTGGAGCACCTGGAGCGGAACAAGATTATAAACGACAGCCAGCACGGATTCATGGAAGGCAAATCCTGTGTCACAAACCTACTAGAGTTTTATGACAAGGTAACTGAAGTAAGAAATGAGAGGGAGGGGTGGGTTGATTGCATTTTCTTGGACTGCAAGAAGGCCTTCGACACAGTTCCTCACAAGAGATTAGTACAGAAGCTAGAGGAACAGGCACGTATAACAGGAAGGGCACTGCAATGGATCAGAGAATACCTAACAGGGAGGCAACAGCGAGTCATGGTCCGTGATGAGGTATCACAGTGGGCGCCAGTGACGAGCGGGGTCCCACAGGGGTCAGTCCTGGGACCAGTGCTATTCTTGGTATATGTGAACGACATGACGGAAGGGATAGACTCAGAAGTGTCCCTGTTTGCAGATGACGTGAAGTTAATGAGGAGAATTAAATCAGACGCGGACCAGACAGGTCTACAAAGAGACCTGGACAGGCTGGATGTGTGGTCCAGAAACTGGCTCCTAGAATTTAACCCCGCCAAATGCAAAGTCATGAAGATCGGAGGAGGGCAAAGAAGACCGCAGACAGAGTATAGGCTAGGAGGCCAAAGGCTGCAAACCTCACTCAAGGAGAAAGACCTAGGAGTGAGTATAATACCGAGTACATCGCCAGAAGCACACATTAACCAGATAACTGCTGCGGCATATGGGCGCTTGGCAAACCTGAGAATAGCGTTCCGGTACCTCAGTAAGGAATCGTTCAAGACTTTATACACTGTGTACGTCAGGCCCATACTGGAGTACGCAGCACCAGTTTGGAACCCACACCTGGTCAAACACGTCAAGAAATTAGAGAAAGTGCAAAGGTTTGCAACAAGGCTAGTTCCAGAGCTAAGGGGAATGTCCTATGAAGAAAGGTTAAGGGAAATCGGTCTGACAACACTGGAGGACAGGAGGGTCAGGGGAGACATGATAACGACATACAAAATACTGCGTGGAATAGACAAGGTGGACAGAGACAGGATGTTCCAGAGATGGGACACAGAAACAAGGGGTCACAATTGGAAGCTGAAGACTCAGATGAGTCAAAGGGATGTTAGGAAGTATTTCTTCAGTCATAGAGTAGTTAGGAAGTGGAATAGTCTGGCAAGCGATGTAGTGGAGGCAGGAACTATACATAGTTTTAAGACGAGGTATGATAAAGCTCATGGAGCAGGGGGAGAGAGGACCTAGTAGCGGTCGGTGAAGAGGCGGGGCCAGGAGCTGAGTCTCGACCCCTGCAACCACAATTAGGTGAGTACAATTAGGTGAGCGCGCGCGCGCACACATACACACACACATACACACACGTCGAGAGGAAACCTGGAATCATTAATATTTCAAAGTGCCAAACCGTTGGCACTGTTGCCACACAGATTCAAATATACAAATATCAAAGTGAGTGTGGAAGCATGTGTTCAAGAATTACCAGCGTTTGGTTAACAAGTAAAATGTGGGGCACCATACAGTGAGAGTGAAAAAGTTAATAAGCAAAAGGAGAAAGGAAAAATAAAATATACAACAAGGGAAGGTGGCAGTAGTAGGCCTGCTGAAGCAGTGACGTCACAACAGTTGTATGCCATTATACATATAAAGTGTAACACCGAATGTGAAGTGTATTCTGTCATAAGTGAAAAGTGAAATCACTTGAGGAACGCGGGATGCATGAGCATATATGGTTATAAACATCACGGGTGAAGGATTTACAAAATAGTGATAGAAGGCCTATGTACGACGACTACGTCATCAGCATCTGGCAACTTGTCATCACACCGCTGCCAGTGCAAGTATTGCTCACCTGTTGAGGTTGCATGTTGCAGGGTTCTGAGTTCTGGTCTTGCATCACTGTTAGATACTGGTCACTCACTCCTGCAAGCTATTACCAGAATTAGAGTAGAAATAGCATAGACGAGAGTGCAAGGAGTAAAGCGGTAGCGAGGGATAACGTCAGACACTTAAGCTGAGACAAGCTAAATTTTACAACCTAGCTACTTTCTGTATTTTATAAGTAGAATCGATAAGTGTTAGAAGTATTGGTAAGCTTTAGAATTACTGGTATTTACCGGTATTTATTAGCAGTATGAATACTTAGAAGTGGGGGCACACATACACACACACACACACACACACACAAACACTCATACACACACATACACAAACACAGGAACAAGCACTTGTAAAAGCTGTAGTAAACACACACACACACACATACACAGGATTTCACACCTTCCTGTGAACTGACCATCTAAACCTCACTCCTTCTCTCTCTCTTCCTCTCTCACTACCTGTCTCTTTCTCTTCCTATCTCTCTACCTATCTCTCTCTACCTATCTCTCTCTACCTATCTCACTCTTTACCTATCTCTCTCTCTACCTATCACTCTCTACTCTCCCCTCTCTCTCTCTCTCTCTCTCCCCTCTAGCATCTCTCCCCTCTAACATCTCTCACCTCTAACATCTCTCACCTCTAACATCTCTCACCTCTAACATCTCTCACCTCTCATTATCTCTCCCCTCTCCCTTTTCCCATCTCTCTCCCCTCCTCCCCTCTCTCTCCCCCTATCCTCTCTCTCCCCCTCTCTCTCTTCCATCTCCCCCCTCTCTCTCCCTCTCCCCCTCTCCCTCTCCCCCTCTTTGCCCCCTCTCTCTCTCTCTCTCTCTCTCTCTCTCTCTTCTCTCTCTCTCCCCATTTTCCCTCTCTCTCTCCCCCTCTCTCCCTTCCTCTCTCCCTCTCTCTCTCTCTCTCTCTCCCCCCCCTCTCTCTCTCTCTCCCTCTCTCTCTCTCTCTCTCTCTCTCTCTCTCTCTCTCTCTCTCTCCCCCTTTTTCCTTCTCTCTCTCCCTCTCTCCTTATACCTCTCCCTCTCTCTCTCTCTCTCTCTCTCTCTCTCTCTCTCTCTCTCTCTCTCTCTCTCTCTTCCCCATTTTCCCTTCTCACTCTCCCCCTCTCCTACCCTTCCCTTCTCTCTCTTTCCCTCCCCTCCCTCTCACTCTCCCCCTCTCTCTCTCTCCTCTCTCTCTCTCTCTCTCTCTCTCTCTCTCTCCCCTCTCTCTCTCTCTCTCTCTCTCTCTCTCAAAAAAAAAAAAAAATAAAAAAATGGTGGGGACTCGCAGGAACCAGGGATCAGATGAGAATGGTTCTGGTAGGGAGGAGTGGATGGAGGAGCAGTGGAAAAGGATGGAACAAGAGTGGGAGAGAAAATTAGGAGAGCTTTCTGAAAAAATGGAGAAAGAGCTCTCTGTGAAATTGGAAAAGAGGTTGGAGAAGGAGACAAAGAATTGGGAGGCACAAGTCGAAACTGCAGTAGCCAGGATAAGGGTCCTAGAAGTTGAGATAAATAGGCTGAAGCGAGTTACAGGGGCAGTGACCAGAGAAGACACAGCATATGAAGCTGAGAGGCCGAACAGGAAGGAAGGAGATATGAATTATGCTAAGGTCATATCAGCCTGCCAAGAAGGGCCAAGGAGTGAAAGGGAAGAACAGCTGGGTGCAGATGGAGAGGGTGATAGGTCGAATGCTGAGGCACAACCATGCTACCAAGAGCCACTGGAAAAATCAAGGGAGAAAATGACCACATACAGACAGGATCCAGAGTCACAGAGGGTGAGGCAATGGGAGGAGGAAAGGGCAAAATCAGTGTTTATCCATGGGCTTCAGGAGAGAGAGGAAAGGACACACACTGAAAGGCGGCAGGAAGAAAGAAAGGAGATTGAGAAAATCATCACGGAAATAGGTGAAGAAGAGATGGACGAGATTGTAAATTTTCAGAGAATAGGGGGGTACTCGAAAGTGAGAAACCGACCAATTAAGCTGATTCTCAGGACAGAAACAGTGCAGAACAGGATCCTTCAAGAGAAACCATGGTTGAAATACTCAGAAGAGTACAAGAGGGTATTCCTAGACAGAGACAGAACACAAACAGAACGACAGCAGCTGAGGGAGAGGACAAAAAAGCGAAAGGAGCTAGGAAAGGAGACAAGGATGGAACCAGCAGAGGTCAGTCAGAGCAGAACAGAGCAGCAAGGGCAAGCACACACACAACTATCCTCAGAACCCCACAACCTATCACACCATCCCAACACACACTACAATCCATACCCACAGCTTCCACCCAACACCGAGCTATAGAATCCCACAGTATGCTACCAGGTCTCCCACCCTCACAGGCCCCCCAAACCACAGTGTTGGAAAGGAAACTGAAGGTATGGTACACAAACGCTGATGGAATAACAAATAAGTGGGAGGAGTGGCACGAAAGAGTCAAAGAGGCATCACCGGACATCATAGCTCTCACAGAAACCAAGCTTACAGGTATGATAACAGATGCCATCTTTCCAATGGGATACCAGATCCTGAGGAAAGACAGAGGGAACAGGGGAGAGGGGTGGAGGAGTGGCATTGCTGATCAAAAACTGATGGAATTTTGACAAGCTGGAGAGAGGAGACAGGGGAGAAGAAAGTGATTACATAGCGGGAACGCTTCACTCTGGAGGTCCCAAGGTGGTAATAGCAGTGATGTATAACCCACCACAGAACAGCAGGAGGCCAAGGCAAGAGTACGACGAGAGCAATAGAGCGATGGTTGACACACTGGCTGCAGTGGCCAGAAGAGCTCATGCATGCAGGGCAAAGCTCCTGATCATGGGTGACTTTAACCACAAGGAGATCGATTGGGAGAACTTGGAGCCACATGGGGGCCAAGATACATGGAGGGCTAAGATGATGGAGGTGGTACTGGAAAACTTCATGTACCAACACGTAAGGGACACTACAAGAGAGAGAGGAGAGGATGAACCAGCAAGACTGGACTTAGTATTCACCTTGAGTAGTGCAGATATCGAGGACATCACATATGAAAGACCCCTTGGGGCCAGCGATCATGTGGTTTTAAGCTTCGAATACACAGTAGAGCTACAAGTGGAGGGGAAGCAGGAAGGCCAGGACGAATGAAGCCAAACTACAAGAAAGGGGACTACACGGGAATGAGGAACTTCCTGAACGGGGTTCAGTGGGACAGAGAACTGGCAGGGAAGCCAGTTAATGAGATGATGGAATATGTAGCAACAATATGCAAGGAGGCTGAGGAGAGGTTTGTACCCAAGGGTAACAGGAATAATGAAAAAGCCAGGATGAGCCCATGGTTCACCCAAAGGTGCAGGGAGGCAAAAACCAAGTGTGCTAGGGAATGGAAGAAATATAGAAGGCAAAGGACCCAGGAGAATAAGGAGAGCAGTCGTAGAGCCAGAAACGAATATGCACAGATAAGAAGGGAGGCCCAACGACAATATGAAAACGACATAGCAGCGAAAGCCAAATCTGACCCGAAACTGTTATACAGCCACATCAGGAGGAAAACAACAGTCAAGGACCAGGTAATCAGGCTAAGGAAGGAAGGAGGAGAGACAACAAGAAATGACCGTGAAGTATGTGAGGAACTCAACAAGAGATTCAAAGAAGTGTTCACAGAGGAGACAGAAGGGGCTCCAGAAAGACGGAGAGGTGGGGCACACCACCAAGTGCTGGACACAGTGCACACAACCGAGGAAGAAGTGAAGAGGCTTCTGAGTGAGCTAGATACCTCAAAGGCAATGGGGCCAGATAACATCTCCCCATGGGTCCTGAGAGAGGGAGCAGAGGCGCTATGTGTACCCCTAACAACAATATTCAATACATCTATCGAAACAGGGAGATTGCCTGAGGCATGGAAGACAGCAAATGTAGTCCCAATCTTTAAAAAAGGAGACAGACATGAAGCACTAAACTACAGACCAGTGTCACTGACATGTATAGTATGCAAAATCATGGAGAAGATTATCAGGAGAAGAGTGGTGGAACACCTAGAAAGGAATGATCTCATCAACAGCAGCCAACATGGTTTCAGGGACGGGAAATCCTGTGTCACAAACCTACTGGAGTTCTATGACATGGTGACAGCAGTAAGACAAGAGAGAGAGGGGTGGGTGGATTGCATATTCTTGGACTGCAAGAAGGCGTTTGACACAGTTCCACACAAGAGATTAGTGCAAAAACTGGAGGACCAAGCAGGGATAACAGGGAAGGCACTACAATGGATCAGGGAATA
Source organism: Cherax quadricarinatus (assembly GCF_038502225.1). Taxonomy (NCBI): domain Eukaryota; kingdom Metazoa; phylum Arthropoda; class Malacostraca; order Decapoda; family Parastacidae; genus Cherax; species Cherax quadricarinatus. The sequence goes on from NW_027198687.1 coordinate 36,957, forward strand.
CTTGTCAGGAAGACAGCAGCGAGTCATGGTACGTGGCGAGGTGTCAGAGTGGGCACCTGTGACCAGCGGGGTCCCACAGGGGTCAGTCCTAGGACCAGTGCTGTTTCTGGTATTTGTGAACGACATGACGGAAGGAATAGACTCTGAGGTGTCCCTGTTTGCAGATGACGTGAAGTTGATGAGAAGAATTCATTCGATCGAAGACCAGGCAGAACTACAAAGGGATCTGGACAGGCTGCAGACCTGGTCCAGCAATTGGCTCCTGGAGTTCAATCCCACCAAGTGCAAAGTCATGAAGATTGGGGAAGGGCAAAGAAGACCGCAGACGGAGTACAGTCTAGGGGGCCAGAGACTACAAACCTCACTCAAGGAAAAAGATCTTGGGGTGAGTATAACACCAGGCACATCTCCTGAAGCGCACATCAACCAAATAACTGCTGCAGCATATGGGCGCCTAGCAAACCTCAGAACAGCATTCCGACATCTTAATAAGGAATCGTTCAGGACCCTGTACACCGTGTACGTTAGGCCCATATTGGAGTATGCGGCACCAGTTTGGAACCCACACCTAGCCAAGCACGTAAAGAAACTAGAGAAAGTGCAAAGGTTTGCAACAAGACTAGTCCCAGAGCTAAGAGGTATGTCCTACGAGGAGAGGTTAAGGGAAATCAACCTGACGACACTGGAGGACAGGAGAGATAGGGGGGACATGATAACGACATACAAAATACTGAGAGGAATTGACAAGGTGGACAAAGACAGGATGTTCCAGAGATTGGACACAGTAACAAGGGGACACAGTTGGAAGTTGAAGACACAGATGAATCACAGGGATGTTAGGAAGTATTTCTTCAGCCACAGAGTAGTCAGTAAGTGGAATAGTTTGGGAAGCGATGTAGTGGAGGCAGGATCCATACATAGCTTTAAGCAGAGGTATGATAAAGCTCACGGTTCAGGGAGAGTGACCTAGTAGCGACCAGTGAAGAGGCGGGGCCAGGAGCTCGGACTCGACCCCTGCAACCTCAACTAGGTGAGTACAATTGAATTCTCCTCAAGAACTTCACGTCATCTTCAAACAGTTACACTTCTGAGTCTATTCCTTCAATCATTTCGTTCACATATACTGGAAACAGCACCGGTCCTAAGAATGATCCCTGGATAAGCTCGCTCGTCACATGCGCCTACTCTGAAACCTTGCCACGTACAATGACTCGTTGATGTCTTCCCATCAGGTATTCTCTGATCTATTGCAGTGATTTCCTTGTTATTCCTGCCTGGTCCTCCAGCTTTTACACTAATCCCTTGTGTGCAGCTGAGTCAAAAGCCTTCTTTCAGTTTAAGAAAAAGCAATCTTCCCACCCCTCTCTCTCTCTCTTGTCTTACTGATGTCACCATCTTTCAGAGCTCCAGTAGGTTTGTGACACAGGATTTCCGTCGCTTAAACGTGCTGGTTGTCGCTGATAAGATTATAAGCTTTCTATCTCCTGATAATCTTCTCCATGACTTTGCATACTATACATGTGAGTGACACTGGTCTGTAGTTTAATGTTTCGTGTCTGTCTACTTTTTTTTTAAAAATTGGGACTACGTTTGCTGTCTTCCATATCTCAGGTAGTCACCTTGTTTCGATAGAAATGTTTAAGATTGTTGTTAGTGGTACACAGAGCGCTTCTGCACCCTCTCTCAGGACCCATGGAGAGATGTTATCCAGCCCCATCGCTTTTGAGGTGTCTAGCTCGCTTAGCAGCATCTTCACCTCCTTCTCGGTTGTATGTATTAATGTATTATGTCCAGCACTTACTAGAGTACCCCATCTCTCCATCTTTATGGAGTCCCTTCTGTCTCCTCTGTGAATATTTCCTTGAATCTCTTGCTATGCTCCCCACATATTTCTCGGTCGTTTATTGTGATCTCCCCTCCTTCCTTCCTCAGCCTGATTACCTGGTCTTTGACTGTTATTTTCCTCCTGATTTGACTGTACAACAGCTCCAGGTCTGGTTTGGCTATCGTTGTCATGTCATTTTCGAATTGTCGTTGGGCCTCCTTCCTTTCTTGTGCATATTCATTTCTGCCTCTTGGACTGCTCACTTATTCTCCTGGGTCCTTTGCCTCCTATACTTCTTCTTTTCTCTAGCACACTTGGGTTTGGTCTTTATACGCCTTTTGGTAAACCTAGGGCTCATCCTGGCCTTCTCGTTATTTCTGTTTCCCTTGGATACAAACTTCTCCTCTGTTTCCTTGCATATTGTTGTCACAATTTCCATCATCTCATTTACTGATCCTTCTGCCAGTTCTCTGTTCCACTGAACCTCTTGAAGGAAATTCCTCATGCCTGTGTAGTCCCCTCTCTTATAGTTTGGCTTCATACGTCCTGCTCTTCCTTTCATATGAGATGTCCTCATAATCTGCACTACCCAAGGTGAATACTAGGTCCAGTCTCGCTGGCTCATCCTCTCCTCTCTCTCTGGTAGTCTCCCTTACGTGTTCGTACATGAAGTTTTCCAGTGCCACCTCCATCATGTTAGCTCTCCATGTTTCTGGGCCCCCATGTGGTTCCATTTTTTCCTGGTTAATTTCTTTGGGGTTGAAGTCACCCACAATCAGTGGTTTTGCCCTGCTCACATGGGCCCTTCTAGCCACTTTAGCCAGTGTGTCAACCATCTCTTTGTTACTCTCATTACTTTCTTGCCTTGGCCTCCTGCTATTCTGTGGTTAGTTATTCATCACTGCAATTACCACCTTGGGACTTCAAGACTGAAGGGTTTCTATTATGTAATTTCTTGTTTTTTATCTGTCTCCTCTCTCCAGCTCTCAAAATTCCATTGATTTTTGATGAGCAGTGCCACTCCTCCTTTTCCCCCTCTGTTCCCTCTGTATTTCCTGAAGAAAGTTGGAAAGATGGCATCTGTTATCATTCCTGTGTGCTTGGTTTCTGTGAGAGCTATGATGTCTGGTGATGCGTCTTTGGTTCTTCATTCCTCGCTTCATATTTGCTTGATATTCCATCAGCACTGGTGTGCCTTCAGCTTCCTCACCAGCACTGTATTCTGGAGGGTTTGTTGGGTTTGTGGAAGATGGGGACCTGGCAGGGTTCTGTGGAATTCTACTGCAAACTGGGGGTGGGGGTTGTGAGTGTGGAGTATGAAATCATACCATGGGCGGGGTTAGAACCTGCGATCAAAGATTCGTTTACGACTCAGAGTTTTACGACTCTCTGATCTCGGGTTCTAACCCCACCTGGTATAGTTAGTTTAGTGTGGAATATGGTTTGTTTTGGGATAGTGTGCTTGGCTCTGGGGTTCCAAGTGTGGTTCTCTTGGTGTTTGCACTTGTTGCTCTGCCCAGCTCTGGTTGTCCCCCTTTGACTCTGTCATTGTCTATCTTGGTAGCCGTTTTCTTTTCTGTGACTTCTCTCTCAGATGCTCTCGTTCCGTTCTCGTTCTGTTGCGGTCTAGGAACATCCTCCTGTATGTTGATGATTTCATCAGTTGTGGTTTCTCCTGAAGGATCCTGCTTCTCATTGTTTCTGTTTCTGTGTGTGTAAGTGTGTTAGTTACCATTTTGTCCAAGGCACATGTCGATTAGACACTGGGCCTGTTTTATCGGTGTGTGTACTCATTTATTTGTACTCACCTATTTGTGGTTGCAGGGGTCGAGTCCTAGCTCCTGGCCCCGCCTCTTCACCGGTTGCTACTAGGCCCTCTCTCTCCCCGCTCCATGAGCTTTATCAAACCTCGTCTTAAAACTGTGTATGGTTCCTGCCTCCACTACGTCATTTTCTAGGCTATTCCACTGCCTTACAACTCTATGACTGAAGAAATACTTCCTACTATCTCTCTGACTCATTTGTGTCTTCAACTTCTAATTGTGGCCTCTTATTTCTGTGTCCCCTCCCTGGAACATCCTGTCTTTGTCCACCTTGTCTATTCCACGCAGTATTTTATATGTCGTTATCATGTCTCCCCTGACCCTCCTGT
>NW_027198688.1:0-40919 GCF_038502225.1 Cherax quadricarinatus
GAGATAATATAACAAAACGTCACGAACAAAATCTGATTTTATCCTGACATTACCAATCGCAGGCATATAAACTCCCACAAAACATACCCTACTCTGCCCCCACCACCCATCCACCCGAACAACCCTCCCCCCACCCCCCTCCTCCCACCCCATGACTCGCAATGGACTGGTCTCCTTTACTAAAACAGCCACTCCGCCCTTTAAAAGCGTTGCCATGCTTACAAACAACTTATATCCTCTCAATCTCAACTCACTACCTGACTTATAGTTATGCTCCTGTAGGAAACAAACATCAACGTCGTACCTTTTGAGGAACCACTCCAACCAGACCCTTTTTACCTCAGTTTTTAGCCCATTAGCATTTATCGTTACACACCTGAATGGTCAGGGAGAGGCGGCTTACCTCTGTGTCGCTGTGGCTTGCTCACACTTCCCTTCAAGCTGCTCACACTTTCCTTATTACTCTTTTTAATAGGACCCCCTACCCCCCCTTGTCTCTCCCCCGATTTTCCCTGTACTCCCCCCCTGTAGGGGATTTGCGGACCACCTCTGCCCATGCCTTCTTACCTGGTCTTTGCCCAGGTGTTAAAACATCATCTAATTCAGTCAACCCCACTGGCCTCTTCCTAGAGCTGCCTACCAAAGCCACCTCTTCCTCAGGTACATCCTCCCTGTGTACCTCTGCCACTACAAGTATATCCTTTCCAGTATTCCCTGCTACTTCCGACTTCTCACTCAGCCCTTGCAATTGCTGCGTTTCACTGGTCCGTCCATCCATGTCCTCTCCTACCACGGCCTCCTCCAAGAATTCCTGGAGCACTGACTCCAAGGACACCTCCTGTGTCGACTCCCCCACTTCCTCCACCACCACAGGCGTTGGAGTAGGAACTCCCTCCTCCACCGGGAGTGTAACACACGTCCCCATCTGTTCACCCTCCTTCTCCACCTCCTCACTCCATAGAGGAGTCCCAGTCTTCGCCGCCGCCACCACACTCGTTTGCTGGACGTCCTCCACCGGGGCTGACACCCCCGGGGCAACTCTACGTGCACATTGCGCCGCTATATGATCATAAGAGCCGCAAAGACGACACGTTCTCCTTTGCCCCACATACGACACATATACCTGATTTCTGGTGCCTGTCAACATGACATACGAAGGTATAGGCGTCTTGAGGGTCATCTTGATGTTGTATGACCCTTCCGGGAGGCCCTCATATGGTCCATCCCTCCATACCCCACCTCTGGCTTCATGAATGACTCCATACTTGCTAAAAACTTCCATTATACCAAACTTAGTTGCCTCAAAGGGTACATTCCTCACTCGTACCCACGTATAGTAAGTAGACACGTCATGCAAGCACACATCCATCGTCGAGTTGAGGCACATTCGGCGTTCCTGGTACTCCTCCACCACACTGCTGTAGTAGCTAGTCCTCAGGAACTTCACAAATACTCGTTTCACCCCATTAAGGGCCACACCATACAGTTCCTCGTTAGGGATACCATATAAATCCCTAATAATTGCAGGAAGAACGACGTTCATCGTAGCAGGGCTCAGAGAACCCCTCAACAGCTCAATGCAGACTGTGTTAATCCTCCTGCCGGTGTACTCCGCCATGTCTGAACAGGGAAAACTGCGCAGAAACCAGGATTAGTGGGAGCTACTGCGCAGTGCGTCCGCACGGCCCAACAGCGATGCGGACAATGCCAACAAATATTCTGGCCATACGTTTTGCGCCAACTAAAACTCTTCCAAATTAGGCCCAACTTTACATGCAGTGGTGGAATAAATATATTTTGATGCACCAGTAGCATGTATTTTATGTTGATTTTTTTCCGAGAAATGGTCTTTTCTTTCTTTTTGGCATTCTTTGATCTTGCAGTTGTTGGTATCGTATCAACTATTCCACAACAGAAGCACATATGTTTAACCAAGTTCGAGACGAATTATCATCACGATTACTTTTAAGTCCTCACACACACATTACACATTTAGTCACTAGGTGAGGTTTCTGCCTGTCAACACACACGTATGAGAGACTAAATCTAAGATCTCAGGTGCTTAACAGAGCACCACGATACTCAAACATTAATTTAGGCGATTATCACAAGATCTTAACATACATAGGTATTTAGGATACAAAGAAGGAAACGGGATAATACTAAAAGTCACAATAAAAACATCCAATATAACAAAACAAAACTACGATGTGAAATTTTACATCTCAGCGGAACTAAGAAAAAATGATGCAAGTAGTTACATGTAATATAATATTACTGAAAAGCACACTAACACAGCATAAAATATAACAAAATAAGAACCAGTAGCTTATGTTAGGAATTTTTTTTTTTTTTTTTTTTTTTTTTTTTTTTTTTTTTTTTTTTTTTTTTTTTTTTTTTTTTTTTTTTTTTTTATAAACATTACACTTGAATCAAAATCATTAAAGACACCTATAACATATTTGAGTCATTGAAAATTTTCATCATAAAGTCCTTGAAATGATTTATGCATGATAAATGATAAAACAGCACTCCATGCTCACACCCAAGTCTAGGAAAATAGCCCGTTGTGTCCCCTTACCCATTTTGCAAATCCCATAAATCCCTTAATGTGAAATTTCGATAACCCTCACTAAAATCTCTCTCCCATCTCCCTCCATACACCCCTTTATTCCTACACTGTGTCCTATAAAAAGTTGCTGCCAACGCATTAATTCTTGCACGCACGTCCGCCTCCCTCATAGCCCACATCATGTATATATAATCCGTAATCATATACCCAATCGCATTCTCAACCCTTTTATTCACCCCAGTTATATCTAAACTTAAAACCCTCAAGACCTGCAAACCCCCTCCCCCCACTAACCTTAAAACCTTACCCATCCAAACCCTTATAAGTTCAATACAATCGCAAAAATACACCGTATGATAAATAGTCGCCAATCCTCCACAATCCTTGCATTCCCCATCCTCTCGTATTCTCTTATAGAATAAAACCATTCCTGACGGCAATATTCCATGTAAAAATCTATACATAACTTCTCTGACTTTAGGTTTTAAACGCAATTTGTTTAAACGCCCCCAAATATTACGCCAATCATACATCGGATAAACTCCTTCTACCGCCGCTACCAAAGCCTTACCATCTGCCCTATCAAGATTTCTCAATTTAATATGTAAAGGATCCCTCACGTTTATAAATACCCGTAACATTGCCTCACCTATCATGAACTCCCTACCCCCCCACCACCGTCGCATATCCTGATGTATCCTATGAAGACCGTCTCCTTTCACCCCTCCCTCCCGCTTATAACTATGTTTTAAATACATACTTATTATCCTCTTTTCGACATCTATAAGACCCAGCCCTCCACGGCCAACCGGGAGTGTGACAACCGCTCTACTTAACCATTCGCTCCCTGTTCCCCAAATGAATCTAAAAACACTTTTTTGTAGCCTTTTTAACTCACAACGAAGTATCGGAAATATTACCGTAACATGCCATAGTTTACTATATAATAGCACATTCGTTGTAATCACCCTTTGTTGCAAACTTAAATTAGCAGCTCTTAAACCACTGAGGCGCTTCAGAACACTATCAACGATACGCACGGAATTTATTTGCTGTGCTAACTTGATATCATTTACATAAACGATCCCACATATCTTTATTTGGTCCACCCTTTTCCACCTTTCAGCAACCATTCCGTCCTCACGTGACCCTTTTCCAAGATTCATATACTTTGTTTTCCCCATGTTGATCGTCATGCCAGTAGCCTTTTCAAAAACTTTCACTAACGTTTCTACCCGAATCAAATCCATGTTTTCTCTCACCAAAATCGTCGTATCGTCGACATATCCAACAATGCCCGCTCCCCCATCCCTTACATTACCCATCCCCTTTGCTTCCAATAAAACCCTTATCCCTCTATAAAAGGGATCTTGAAAACAAGCAAAAAAAATTTGTGAAAGGGGACAACCTTGACGCAAACCCCTTCCCATCTGAATTCGATCTCCCAACCTCCCATTCACCTGCACACGCAAGGTTGCCTCCTGATACATTAATTTGGCCCATGATATAATTTCCGCCCCAAACCCCTGCCATCTCATGATCTTCCATAACGTCTCCCGTTCCACACTATCATATGCCGCCTCCCAATCTATAGCCAATACCCCCCCCTTTCCTAATCTTACTCTTTCTTCAATAAAACTTCTAATCATACCGTGACCTTCATACATAGACCTGCCCGGCACCCCATATTGTCCCTTGTCAATCACTCTGCCCAGGACTTTTTTTATTCTGTTAGCCAAGATCCTTCCAAAAATTTTATAGTCACCACATAATAACGAGATTGCACGATAATCTTTAACCGTTAATGGCTCGCCTTTAGGAACTAGGACGACCACAGCCAACCTTTGTTGTTCCCCTAAAACCCCATCCCGCTTCATTATATTGAATAAACGTACCAAAAACCCCTTTAAAACGTTCCAATTTTGAAGATAAAAGTCGCTGGGCAACCCATCAATTCCTGGCGCCTTACCCAATTGCGCCCCAGATAAAGCCTCCCAAGTCTCACACTCCGTTATCGGCCCTCCCAACATCAAACGATCATGCTCCTCCAGCTCACACTGCACAAACCTACCGATTGACTGCAATGCAATTTCACTTATTCCAACACTTTGCGTTTTCAATTTAACCCAAGCATCTATATACCCACTCATACCCTCCGTCGTCGTCAACTCCTGATTCACTCTATACCCCTGCATACCTACCTGAACATTCAACCCCATTAACTCCATTGCTTTGCGACGTCTGTGTTGATTCCTCAACACACACGCCGACGGCCGATCTCCCCACAAAACCTCTTCGATTCCACCCTTAAGCCTTTCCCCATCAAACCTTTCGTTTTGTAAATTTCGTAGTTGCTCCTTAATTCTTTCAATTTCTATAACAGGATAATTAGCATTCGCTTGTACATAGCAGTCGCGCAACTGCCCCTCTAAATATCGTTGGAAACCATATTGTAACTGACTATATCTCACTCCTTGACTAATATAATATTCCTTAATTCGCTTTTTGGCTATCGTTTCCCACCAATTAACCAAATCCACATCTCCAGGTGCTTCAACCACAAGGCGTTCCCACATATGCCCAAAAGACAAAAGACTTTCCTCCCTCTTCAATAACTTTACATTTAATTTCCAAAAAGATGGACCCCTTCTAGGCACACCCTCAATATCTACATCCATTACAACTCCTCTATGATCCGAAAAAACCACATTTATCACATTCACTCTCCGCACTGTAACCGCACTAGACACGTACATTCTATCCAATCTCGCCGCATAATCTCGTCTAATAAAAGTATGCTCCACCATGCCACCCCCCCCACACACATCCATTAAACCCACACTCGTCAATAAATCTCCCAGGAATCCCAAGCAACAACCCGCTCCTCGAGGCTCCACATCTTTTCGTCGTATTACACAATTCCAGTCGCCCCCTATTATCGCTACATTTGGTAAACTACGTAGATAATATACTAATACATCTTGTACAAAATGAGTTTTAAGTCGTACATCTCCCTCGGCCGGCCCATATACACATACAAAACTTATGTGTGCTCTACCCCATAAACCATCCACCCTAATCACTCTCCCCTCCCCCCTTTCACTATGGCGTACTACAAACGGGCTATTTTCCTTTACCAGAATGGCGACGCCTCCTTTTAACCTCGTCGCATATTCCATATACACATCATAACCATCCATTTCTAACTCATATCCAATTCTGTAATTGTGTTCTTGGATAAATACCACATCCACATCTAGACGCACCAAAAATTCATTAAACCACTTTCGCTTCCGCTCAGATCTCAAACCGTTAATATTTATTGTCAAAACCTTAAAGTCAATTAATGGGGTTTTCCTTTCGTTCTAGGTATAGACTTTTCACTTATACATTTTACACCACCTCTATCCCTCCCCCCTTTTTTGGGAACCACCTTGATAAACCCTTGTTTCGTGGATTCACTGTTCCCTGTCCTCTGTACATCCGCCCAAGACTTTTTTCCTGGCCTTTGGGCAGGAGTAAGCACGTCGTCTGAGTCTGATGGGGTCGCAGTTCGCTTTCGCGTCCTACCCTCCACCTGCATTGGGATTTCTTTAGTACTATCGTGATGCACCTCCACTTCTGCTACATTTACCGTCATACCATGCGACACACTAGACTCAATGCTTCCATCCGTCGCCTCACCATGATGTTCAACCGATCCCAAAATTGCACCTGGATCCTCCACACGGTTGACGATCGACTCGTCTAACAAAACATCCAGTGCCTTCACTAAAGACGCCGCTACATCCTCTTCCCCCATAGTGGGCAGAGTCTCTTCAAATACTTTATTTATGTCCAGTGACGGTGATTCTTCTCGCTGTTTTGCATCCTCCAAAGCATTCTCCTGCGCTTTTTCTACCTCTTCACTCCAAGATGACCGTTGTCGAGACGGATGAGCATAAGACTGTTCTCGTCCCTCAACTTCCTCGACCTCTTCCGATTGTTGCTGTTGTGATATTTGGAGATTCCCACGACGCTTACCACACTGTGCCGCTATGTGGTCATACGACCCACACAGCCGACACGTACGACGTTGCCCCGCATATGTTACATATACTTGAGTTCGAAATGCTTGCAACATAATATAGGACGGTATGGGATGGCGTAAGGTCATTTTGACTGAATATGTTCCCTCCAAACTTCCAGCATAAGGTCCAGCGGCCCACCGACCTGCAGAGGCCATATGAACCGTACCATAATTACGTAGTTCATCTTTTATAACAAAATCAGTCGCTTCAAAAGGCACATTCTTGATTTTTACCCATGTGTAGTATCGTGATACATCATGAAGACGTACTGATACAGCTGAATTGACGGCTATAATGGTCTCTTGATACTTATCCACCACTGCTTCGTAGACATTTGCTGACGTCATTTTAACGAAAATCCGTGTCGTCCCATTAAGTGCTACACCACATATCTCTTCATTTGCGATACCGTAGGTATCACGGATAATCGCCGGTAGTAACAAATCCATCGTGGCTCCCGTGACAGCCCCACGGGTCAACTCAACGCAAACAGTGTTGATGCGCCTGTTGCTATGCAGCGCCATGTTGGAAAATGAGCAGCACACGTCCTCACTACTCAATGGCTGTTGACGAACTGATGTAGCTCGCCTGAAACAGCAGAGGGGTGCAGAGCACAACCGCACTCTACCGTGGTCAGGCAGCGAATGATTCAAACAAGAGAGTAAAAGAAATCAGATGTGAATACGCATATGGTACTGTCTGGGGCAGAGAAATTCACTTTAAGCAAAATAAACACTGATGAACATAATAAATAGTAACCTTGTATAAATATGTCTTAACACTGGAACAGCAAGAGCACAACTAATGGTCTCTGACTGCTCCTAACAAGCAGGAATAATGCCTAGGATTAATGCTTATGTATGAAGCAGACAATTGATGCTATCGACAAATTTTCTTGAAAATAAGAAAAAAATTTGGAACGAGATTAACAAGTTGAGAAAGCCTAGGGAAAGAATGGATTTGTTAGTTAAAAATAGGAGAGGAGGATTATTAAATAGAGAGTTAGGGTATCAGGAAGATGGAAGGAATATTTTGAGGAAATGTTAAATGCTGGTGAAGATAGGGAAGCTGTGATTTCGTGAATATGGCAAGGAGGAATAACATCTTATGGGAGTGAGGAAGAACCAGTTGTGAGTGTGGGGGAAGTGCGTGGGACAGTGAGTAGAATGAAAGGGGGTAAATCAGCTGGGATTGATAAAGATGTAAATGTTAAAAGCAGGTGAGGATATAGTTTTGGAGTGGTTAGTGCTTTTATTAATAACTGTATGGAAGAAGGTAAGGTACATAGGGACTGGGAGAGAGCATGCACAGTTCCTCTGTACAAAGGCAAAGGGGACAAAAGAGAGTGTAAAAATTATAGGGGAATAAGTCTGTTGAGTATACCTGGTAAAGTGTATGGTAGAGTTATTATTGAAAGAATTATGAGTAAGACGGAGAGCAAGATAGAAGATGAACAAGGAGGCTTTAAGAAAGGTAGGGGGTGTGTAGACCAAGTGTTTACAGTGAAACACACTAGTGAACAGTATTTAAATAACGGTAAAGAGGTTTTTGTGGCATTTATAGATTTGGAAAGGCATATGACAGGGTGGATAGGGGGGCAATGTGGCAGATGTTGCAAATGTATGGAATAGGAGGTAGGTTATTGAAAGCGGAGAAAACTTTTTACGAAGATAGTGAGGCTCAGGTTAGAGTATGTAGGCGAGAGGGAGATTATTTCCCAGTAAAAGTAGGCCTTAGACAGGGATGGGTGATGCCAGCATGGTTGTATTTATAGATGGAGCAGTAAGAGAATTGAGTGCTGGTGTGTTGGCATGAGGTGTGGGGTTAAAAGATATGTAACACAAAGTGGGAATTGTCACAGTTGCAGATTGAGACACTTATGCAGCATATGGGAATCTTTATTCAGGAAACGTTTCGCCACACAGTGGCTTCATCAGTCCAATACAAAGAGGAAGGCGTAAGGAGAGGAGGAGAATGAGGTAATCAGTCCCTCAACCTTTGTATTGGACTGATGAAGCCACTGTGTGGCGAAACGTTTCCTGAATAAAGATTCCCATATGCTGCATAAGTGTCTCAATCTTCAACATGTCGGTTTTTCAAACCATTCATCACAACTGTCAGACACTGCAGCATCATGGGATCTTGTTACAAAGAATTCTTCAACACTTGTTCAACCTTTGGACGAAGACCTACTTCGACTAGTGGATGGTACCACTATGACCCCGCCTCCACCTGCTTCACGTCACCTCACTACAGTATATAAGCCACGTCTACGGCCCTATGCTGTACATTCTACAAGATTGATGGACTGAACACATCGACTCCAGGTTGAGGGACTGATTACCTCATTCTCCTCCTCTCCTTACGCCTTCCTCTTTGTATTGGACTGATGAAGCCACTGTGTGGCGAAACGTTTCCTGAATAAAGATTCCCATATGCTGCATAAGTGTCTCAATCTTCAACATGTCGGTTTTTCAAACCATTCATCACAACTGTCACAGTTGCTCTGTGCTGACGACACTGTGCTTTTGGGAGATTCTGAAGAGAAGTTGCAGAGGTTGGTTGATAAATTTGGTAGGGTATGTAAAAGAAGTAAAAAATGAATATAGGAAAGAGTGAGGTGATGAGGATAGCAAAAAAAATAAGTAACGGAAGATTGGATATCAGATTCATGTAAGCAAAGAGGGGAATGTATGAGAGTAAAGTTATACCAACTTTGGGGCCCAGTCCCTGGATCCTTTATGTACCTTTGTAATGTTGAGGTACAGTCAGATAAACTAAAACTAACCAACGCTCTTATATGGGTGTGAGGCATGGGTTGTGAATGTTGCAACAAGGAGAAGGCTGGAGGCAGTGGAGATGTCATGTCTGAGGGCAATGTGTGGTGCGAATATAATGCAGAGAATCCGTAGTTTGGAGATTAAGTGGTGTGGGAGTACTGAGTTACTGGGTTAATGAGATGGTTTGGAAATGTAGAGAGGATGGAACGATACAGAATGACTTCGAGAGTGTATAAATCTGCAGTGGAGGGAAGGCGGGGTAGGGGTCGGCATAGGAAAGGTTGTAGGGAGGGGGTAAAGGAGGTTTTGTGTGCAAAGGGCTTGGACTCCCAGTATTGGCTTATGTGTCTGTACTTGCCGATCTTGTACTAATCCGTGTGATCAGCAGCTTCTCCCTGTTGCCCAACACTGTGATGGATGTAGGTGTCAACCAGTGTTGACATGCAGGTATAGTTCCATGCTAAGAGCTTACCATTCTTCAAAAGATAGATGGTGATCACATCGGATCAGTTTGCTGGGTAGTGAGTATTGTTGGCTGCTAGTGATAGGGGCTCTCTCTCGGCTGGGTATCCAGCTGTAGCAAGGGTTCTCTCTATGATGTAGTTGACCTCATTGTGTCTTGCATGCCACCCCTTGGTTTTGGAACAGTTAAGACCATGTAGACCATAGTCGGCGTGCGCATTACCGCAAATACACGTATATTACGTGTGAATTGGGGCAGCAAGGTGCAAAGCCACTGCAATGGTGCGTTCCCATTGCCGAAATGGGAACTATCTGGAGGAAGTCCCTGGAGTGAAATGCACTCACAGCATGGATACAGGCAGTCTCCCTGTCTGATGTTACAGCTCTGAGCATGTTGGCAAGCACCTTTTCAGCGATGGGACCATGCCAGCTTGACTGTTTGTAGGCCAGTGCAGCACTAGAGTTTAGTGCTGGAGCAGCAAGAGTCTCCCATTCAGTGATGGCACTGGAACAGTTAGGGTCCTGTATTCCTGCTGAGTTACTAAGGTTGTCTGGAAGAATTGGTCTTATTAACTTGTCTGATACCATGGAACAGGATAGGAAAGCTGGTAGGGCAATCTGGGAGGATCAACGTACTCCCAACCCCCATAGCCGGACTGGAAGTAAGGCTTGCAACCACTGTCCATCTTCCAGGGAAAGATTCAATACACTCTCTAGCATCTCAGAAAGTATGTAAGTTTTGGGATTGACAGGCATCTGGTAAGTAGGTAGAAGGCATTATGTGTATCGATGTCTTTCATCCTGCCTTCCATCGTCCTGATGTCTGAGATTTTTTTTCTAGGATCAGATCGATGGCATTGGACCCAAGAGGAGCACCAAGGAGAGTGCTATTGGCTGGATCAATGGCAGAAAAACTTTCACCATATTCACTATATATATATATATATATATATATATATATATATATATATATATATATATATATATATATATATATATATATATATATATATATAACCAGTATATATATATATGTCGTGCCGAATATGTAAAACTGGTCAATTAGCAAGAACTCATTTAAAATTAAGTCCTTTCTAAAATTTTCTCTTATACGTTTAAAGATATATTTTTTTCATTAATGTTAATGTAAAAAATTTTAATTTTGCACCAAAAGAATCTTAGAAAACTTACCTAACCTTATTATAACAAGTGCAATTTATTTTAGCCTAACCCAACTAAATATATTTTAAATACGTTTACAGTAATTTAATACTAAACAAACACAATGAAATATATTTTTTTCGTTAGGTTCAGAATGATTTTGCGAAATTATTGCATACACAAATTTTCACTTGTCCTATATGGCAAGATGAGCGTTGCTATTTAAGCCAAGATCGCAAGTTCTGCCTATTCGGCACGACATATACATATATATATATATATATATATATTTATATATATATATATATATATATATATATATATATATATATATATATATATATATATATGTCGTGCCGAATATGTAAAACTGGTCAGTTAGCAAGAACTCATTTAAAATTAAGTCCTTTCTAAAATTTTCTCTTATACGTTTAAAGATGTATTTTTTTCATTAATGTTAATGTAAAAAATTTTAATTTTTCACCAAAAGAATCTTAGAAAACTTACCTAACCTTATTATAACAAGAGCAATTTATTTTAACCTAATCCAACTAAATATATTTTAGATTTGTTTACAATAATTTAATACTAAACAAACACAGTGAAATATATATTTTTAGTTAGGTTCAGAATGATTTTGGCGAAATTATTGCATACACAAATTTTCACTTGTCCTATATGGCAAGATGAGCGTTGCTATTTAAACCAAGATCGCAAGTTCTGCCTATTCGGCACGATATATATATATATATATATATATATATATATATATATATATATATATATATATATATATATATATATATATATATATATCGGCCGTCTCCCACCAAGGCAGGGTGGCCCGAAAAAGGAAAACTTTCACCATCCTTCACTCCATCACTTTCTTGTCAGAGGCGCGCTTACACTACAGTTATAAATATGCAACATTAATTATTAACACCTCTCCCTCAGAGAGCAGGCACTGTACTTCCCATCTCCAGGACTCAAGTCCGACCTGCCGGTTTACCTGAATCCCTTGACAAATATTACCCTGCTCACACTCCAGCAGCATGTCAAGACCTAACAACCATTTGTAATTTATTTGCTGAATTAAAACTGCAGAACTGTAAGCACGCATGTATACAGCTGTGTCAAAAGTATTTTGGTTATCCGTCAACAGTATATTTCAGGCAGGTCAACAGTGTATTGCTGGTGTATAAACAGATATTAAAGGTACACAGGTGCACCATCAGGGTATTGCTGGTGCGCCGAGTATATCGCAGGTACGTCAACATTATATTGTTGGTGTGTAAAGAAACATGTAAATATGTACGTCGATAGCGTATTGGTGAACTCAAGTCTCTGCATATTTCCATATGATACAATAGTTTTGTGAAGTGTATGGACAATATATTCGTCGATGATTTTAAATTTTCTGTCGCCTTTATATAAAACAACTGAAAAACGGGGGAAAGCAAGACAGGTGAAAAGCTGATGTCCACTGCCGTAAAATAGTTAATATGTGCAATAATTTCATGGGAAAAGTTAACTTAATGAATCAGATATACGACTGAAAATCTATTACAAATTTCTACCTGTGAGTATTTTTGGATTTCTTGAATATCTTATTATTATTCTTATATCTACAACGAACTGTTGGATATAAATGATTCAATAACCAAAGAATTTTGAATTAAAAAAAGATCTTAAAAGGAACTTTACCAGAAAGTACTCAAAGAGAAAAAGATATAAACCCGTAAAAGACTGTGTGCGAAATAATACCTAAAGTATAGAACTTATAAGTTATGATTTGCATCGCTGCAAATCATAACTTACAAGGGGAAAAATGATTTTTAAACTATAGTTCGTTATCTTATATCTTTTTAAGTTACTCAAAATGCCTCATCTGAATAGTATTTTTAAAAATTTAAATTTTTGTTTTGGAGTGGTAACATCGTTCCTTATGAAAATAATAAACCAGATATATTTACATCGCTGCAAATCCGAGAAAGAAATCGCTGTTTTATATAAGCCTCTTGTTACTCCATATACTTTTCAGAAATGATGCCAAGATCGGCATAAGTTTCAAATGCAGTTAAATATTGGCTCTAAAGATTTTATGCGAATCAAAAGATGCATATTTCCTAATACCTGGTACCCTTTTCAACCTAGTGGTAAATACCTAATTGTCCATAAGCCATTCTATAATTTGTAGGCAGTTCCTGTTGAATCAGCTTCCACAGGAGTCGCACCCAGTATTGTCCATGTTCATATTTACCAGGTACTGCTCCTGGCTAAAAGAAACATTTGGACATCCTGCATTTATATTAATTCTGATGCTGTCTAGCTCCCAAAATTTATATACTGGCTCAACATCGTCCTCCATTAAGAAATATTTCGACTGGGCACTCTTTAATTAGTATGAGACACACACTGACCACATTTACTGATTCCACTAGTCATTCATTATTAGTGTGGTGAAGCCTACCAAACACAACATGTCTCCCGCTGCATAATAATCACTCCCTATAATATCACACCCTATAATATCCCAATTCAATTCTTTTAAGTAACGAAAGCGAACGTTTCACTTTCATTCAAGAGTTACAAAACTCTTGCCTTGGCAGGATAACTGCACATACAACATTCGCATTCATATGATGAAGATGAATGTGTGTTTATCCTCCCCTGTGTCGCAGAACCATTTCCCCTCCTGAGGAGCTTCAAAATATGAACAAACGACTAGAACCTAGTGTTATCTTGTGTGTGAGATAGAGGGAAATGTTATTTACTTGTTCTATATAACTACTGAAAAATATAGTTTCTTTCTTGGCTTACTGCATAAGGAATATCGCGCTTGACCGCGCGTGAAGTCACCTCTATAAAGAGGAGTTTCGGAGAGTTCACTCCCTGATTCCACTTTCCCTTCCAGCAACAACGACTTGAAAATATTTTGCAGCAGAAGACGCACACCAATTGCAAAAAAACATTCTACTAACCTTTCTCGAATGAAACTGTTTTCACAGTCTTTCTTTGTCAGCTGTCTTTGTTGCGAGTTCAAAGTGTTTGTTTTCCTCCAGTCACCTCGCCTTATTTTATATATATTATTTTAACTGGCATGGAAAGTGATTAGAATCCTTCCCTCGTAAGTTATGAGTGTAGGAGAAAATGCTTGATCTATGTGGGCTTTAACCATTAATTTGTAATTAAACCGACAGATAAACAAGTGAATGTCTTTATTTTCCTTAGGACATCTTGTCTTGGTGGATCATCCTGATAATGTTAATCACGGTTTTATTTTTATTTTATTATTATCACACTGGCCGATTCCCACCAAGGCAGGGTGGCCCGAAAAAGAAAAACTTTCACCATCATTCACTCCATCACTGTCTTGCCAGAAGGGTGCTTTACACTACAGTTTTTAAACTGCAACATTAACACCCCTCCTTCAGAGTGCAGGCACTGTACTTCCCATCTCCAGGACTCAAGTCCGGCCTGCCGGTTTCCCTGAACCCCTTCATAAATGTTACTTTGCTCACACTCCAACAGCACGTCAAGTATTAAAAACCATTTGTCTCCATTCACTCCTATCAAACACGCTCACGCATGCCTGCTGGAAGTCCAAGCCCCTCGCACACAAAACCTCCTTTAACCCCTCCCTCCAACCTTTCCTAGGCCGACCCCTACCCCGCCTTCCTTCCACTACAGACTGATACACTCTTGAAGTCATTCTGTTTCGCTCCATTCTCTCTACATGTCCGAACCACCTCAACAACCCTTCCTCAGCCCTCTGGACAACAGTTTTGGTAATCCCGCACCTCCTCCTAACTTCCAAACTACGAATTCTCTGCATTATATTCACACCACACATTGCCCTCAGACATGACATCTCCACTGCCTCCAGCCTTCTCCTCGCTGCAACATTCATCACCCATGCTTCACACCCATATAAGAGCGTTGGTAAAACTATACTCTCATACATTCCCCTCTTTGCCTCCAAGGACAAAGTTCTTTGTCTCCACAGACTCCTAAGTGCACCACTCACCCTTTTCCCCTCATCAATTCTATGATTCACCTCATCTTTCATAGACCCATCCGCTGACACGTCCACTCCCAAATATCTGAATACATTCACCTCCTCCATACCCTCTCCCTCCAATCTGATATCCAATCTTTCATCACCTAATCTTTTTGTTATCCTCATAACCTTACTCTTTCCTGTATTCACTTTTAATTTTCTTCTTTTGCATACCCTACCAAATTCATCCACCAATCTCTGCAACTTCTCTTCAGAATCTCCAAAGAGCACAGTGTCATCAGCAAAGAGCAACTGTGACAACTCCCACTTTATGTGTGATTCTTTATCTTTTAACTCCACGCCTCTTGCCAAGACCCTCGCATTTACTTCTCTTACAACCCCATCTATAAATATATTAAACAACCACGGTGACATCACACATCCTTGTCTAAGGCCTACTTTTACTGGGAAATAATTTCCCTCTTTCCTACATACTCTAACTTGAGCCTCACTATCCTCGTAAAAACTCTTCACTGCTTTCAGTAACCTACCTCCTACACCATACACCTGCAACATCTGCCACATTGCCCCCCTATCCACCCTGTCATACGCCTTTTCCAAATCCATAAATGCCACAAAGACCTCTTTAGCCTTATCTAAATACTGTTCACTTATGTGTTTCACTGTAAACACCTGGTCCACACACCCCCTACCTTTCCTAAAGCCTCCTTGTTCATCTGCTATCCTATTCTCTGTCTTACTCTTCCTTCAATAATAACTCTACCATACACTTTACCAGGTACACTCAACAAACTTATCCCACTATAATTTTTGCACTCTCTTTTGTCCCCTTTGCCTTTATACAAAGGAACTATGCATGCTCTCTGCCAATCCCTAGGTACCTTACCCTCCCATACACTTATTAAATAATTGCACCAACCACTCCAAAACCATATCCCCACCTGCTTTTAACATTTCTATCTTTATCCCATCAATCCCGGCTGCCTTACCCCCTTTCATTTTACCTACTGCCTCACGAACTTCCCCAACACTCACAACTGGCTCTTCCTCACTCCTACAAGATGTTATTCCTCCTTGCCCTATACACGAAATCACAGCTTCCCTATCTTCATCAACATTTAACAATTCCTCAAAATATTCCCTCAATCTTCCCAATGCCTCTAACTTTCCATTTAATAACTCTCCTCTCCTATTTTTAACTGACAAATCCATTTGTTCTCTAGGCTTCCTTAACTTGTTAATCTCACTCCAAAACTTTTTCTTATTTTCAACAAAATTTGTTGATAACATCTCACCCACTCTCTCATTAGCTCTCTTCTTACATTGCTTCACCACTCTCTTAACCTCTCTCTTTTTCTCCATATACTCTTCCCTCCTTGCATCACTTCTACTTTGTAAAAACTTCTCATATGCTAACTTTTTCTCCCTTACTACTCTATTTACATTATCATTCCGCCAATCGCTCCTCTTCCCTCCCGCACCCACTTTCCTGTAACAACAAACTTCTGCTGAACACTCTAACACTACATTTTTAAACCTACCCCATACCTCTTCGACCCCATTGCCTATGCTCTCATTAGCCCATCTATCCTCCAATAGCTGTTTATATCTTACCCTAACTGCCTCCTCTTTTAGTTTATAAACATTCACCTCTCTCTTCCCTGATGCTTCTATTCTCCTTGTATCCCATCTACCTTTTACTCTCAGTGTAGCTACAACTAAAAAGTGATATTTAATTCTTTAATTATTCAATAAAATATTAAAGTCAATTTACTTGTTCCTCGTCTCAGAGTGATTCCCATAGTGCCTTGGACTTGTCTCAGACAGATGGGCAGCCATGGTGCCTTGGACTTGTCTCAGACAGAGGGGCAACCATAGTGCCTGGGACTTGTCTCAGACAGAGTGACAACCATGGTGCCTTGGACTTGTCTCAGACAGAGGGGCAACCATAGTGCCTGGGACTTGTCTCAGACAGAGGGACAACCATGGTGCCTTGGACTTGTCTCAGACAGAGGGGCAACCATAGTGCCTGGGACTTGTCTCAGACAGAGGGGCAACCATAGTGCCTTGGACTTGTCTCAGACAGAGGGGCAACCATAGTGCCTTGGACTTGTCTCAGACAGAGGGGCAACCATAGTGCCTTGGACTTGTCTCAGACAGAGGGGCAACCATAGTGCCTTGGACTTGTCTCAGACAGAGGGGCATCCATTGTGCCTTGGACTTGTCTCAGACAGAGGGGCAACCATAGTGCCTTGGACTTGTCTCAGACAGAGGGGCAACCATAGTACCTTGGACTTGTCTCAGACAGAGGGGCAACCATAGTGCCTTGGACTTGTCTCAGACAGAGGGGCAACCATAGTACCTTGGACTTGTCTCAGACAGAGGGGCAACCATAGTGCCTTGGACTTGTCTCAGACAGAGGGGCAACCATAGTACCTTGGACTTGTTTCAGACAGAGGGGCAACCATAGTGCCTTGGGCTTGTCTCAGACAGAGGGGCAACCATAGTACCTTGGACTTGTCTCAGACAGAGGGGCAACCATAGTACCTTGGACTTGTCTCAGACAGAGGGGCAACCATAGTGCCTTGGGCTTGTCTCAGACAGAGGGGCAACCATAGTGCCTTGGACTTGTCTCAGACAGAGGGGCAACCATAGTGCCTTGGACTTGTCTCAGACAGAGGGGCAACCATAGTACCTTGGACTTGTCTTAAACGGAGGGGCAACCATGGTGCCTTGGACTTGTCTCAGACAGAGGGGCAACCATAGTGCCTTGGACTTGTCTCAGACAGAGGGGCAACCATAGTACCTTGGACTTGTCTTAAACGGAGGGGCAACCATGGTGCCTTGGACTTGTTTCAGACAGAGGGGCAACCAATGTGCATTGGACTTATTTTTAGATGAATATGTTGGTCCTCCCTTACCATGAAAACTTGGTTAATATGGCTTCTTCAAAATTGCATTTAAAAATCTTGATGCAGTAAAAAAACTTTCGTTGAAAAATTCCCCCCAAAATGCTATCGGGTGTGTCTATAAGAACCCTTGAAAAATGTTTAATAAAATTTATTACGGTCAAACTTTTAAGTCTTGAACTTAGATTAAAGAAGCACAAGTATAGCATTAGAAGTGGACAAGACCTTAATGCTCAGTTTATTCATGTGAGAGATTTTAACCATCCAATTTATATTCAAAATGTTGAGAAGGTTGTATCAAGCAAGTCCATGGTTGAGAGTCAAGTCTCGTAAAAATAGTTTTGAAAAAATTTGTGACCTGAACAATGCCATGTTGGGATGAGGACGGGTAGACGATGAGATCATGTGACTTCTGTGTTGTTGGGTTGGTAGTGCTTCGCCTGCTCGAGTACAATGTATGCTAATGTTTTAGAAGTTTTGTGATTTCCAGTATTAGGTTCTTTTGTGTCGGTGACGATTAGCGAGTCTTCTAGACACCGTCGGTATCTGAGGTCTGGTTCGGTGAGAACGAGTTGTCCCTCATCCCAGTTCATCAAATGCCCCGTGGAGTCTCTGTGGAGGACACAGGCGTACCTTAAATCGTCTCTGTTACAGGCACTTCGATGATCGTTCAGGAGGACTGCAAGATCTCTGCCTGTTTCGCCTACATATTTCTTGGGACAGAATCCACAGGGAATGGTATGGACTCCTGCTGTGGCAGTTAGAGGTGTGGGGCTGCGTTTCGTAGTGAGGTCTTCGATAGATGTGTTTATGGTGGAAACATTGATATTACTCTTAGCAAGTGCCCGGCGAGTATTCGTGGCAACATCACCACATGGGAGCACTATGAACTGCTTAGAGAGCTGTTACATGGGTGGTTTGTTGAGGATAGCTTGTGCCTTGAGTCTGCAGACTCGGGAATAAGCTATGCCGCTCAGTTTTGGTCTCCTTACTATAGGATGAATATGAACTCAATGGAGGGCATACAGAGAAGAATGACTAAAATGATTTACTGTATAAGGAATCTCTCATATGAAGATAAACTTTGAGCCTTGAATCTTCACTCTCTGGAGAGACGTAGAGTGAGGGAAGATATCTTCGAATCGTATAAGTGGTTGACGAGGGTATCGAAGAAGGTAAGAACCAGAAACAACGGGTTTATGTTAGATAAATACAGTTTTAGAAAGGACATAGGTAAGTACAGGTTTTCGAGTTGTGAATGTGTGGAACAATCTTCCGAGTAGGGTGATAGAGACTAGAACCTTGACTGGTTTTAAAAAGAGATTGGACAATTATGTGAGTGGGGGGAGGGCTGGGTTTGATGGGTGTCGTGGGTAAGGGAGTAAATTCTTGGGTAGCTTTGGGTAGTGGTGGTTTTGATAAGGACCTGCCTTGTATGTGCCAGTAGGCAATCAGCAGTGTTCCTCCATTCTTATGTTCTTATGGTCTTATACCCAGATGTTGCACATGTGGAGAGGGAGCATGGACACAGGGGTCATCTCACAGCTGCTAAAAACAACGGACATAGCCCAGCTTTGTGTTCAGTCTATCATTCTTGTAGGCTAAGAGACTGATTACCTCAAACTACTCCTCTTCTTACTCCTCTCTGCTTTGTATTGGACTGAAGAAGCCACTGTGTGGTGAAACGTTTATTTAATAAAGATTCCCCTACGTTGCATAAGTGTCTCAATCTTCTACCGACTTGTGTTAGGAGTGAAAGAAGACAAGGGAAAACTGAGTATCGAAGTTGAGTGCTGCTGGCTGGAAATACAGAGCTTGCACTTTAAAGGAGAGGTGAGGATATTGCAAGTTGCAATGACATCTCAAAGGTGGTTTCAAAGCACTGGTAAGACAGCAATTGAATGAATGACGGCGAATGCGTTTCCTCGTATTTTTGGATCATCCTATCTCTGTGGAAAACTGTCGGTGTGTTAGAAAACAATAAGGAACTCGATGTTTGCAAGGTTACAAAGAGAGCCACACGGGCTTAGTGAGAAGTGTTGAGGTTGAACAAAGGGAGGGACTATAATTGAAATTATAGTCAGTCCTTGTACAGGGAGGGACTATAATTTCAAATAATATTATCACCCTAATTACCATCACTACCAATACCTTTTACATACTTAATATTTTTATCATAGCAATTATCACTGCTATCATTACCATCACTATCACCATCACAATAAGCAATATCACTGACATCACAATCGTCTTCATCATCGTCGTCCCCTCCATAATCACCATCAAAACAATCATCACTATCACCATCGCCACCATTTTCACTACATTTAAGCAATACTTTAGTTGTCTTCAGCATTTTCTTTCTGATGTATTTCTTCGCTCCAATATTTCAAGTGTCAAAAATCAGGCGCAAAGGTGCCAAACAAAATTCTTTGGCTGTCGCTTTTCACTTCCTCTATTTGTCAGTTTTCTGACCCTCCCTTCGGCTCTCCATCCCTCCCATCATTCCTTCCTTCCCTGCCTCCCCTTGTTCTCTTACCGCTGTCCCTCCTCACCTTCCTTTCTTCACTTTTGTTTTTTCTTTAATTCCTTCCTACCTACGCGTCTTCTCCGCTTCTTTTGTCTCTCCATTTTTAATCCGTCTCTCCATCTCATCTTCCATTACTTTCTCCTTTCCGTCAACTCTTTCACTCTCCCTCGCTCCCTCGTGCTATTGCTTCTCTTTTTTTTTTCTTTTTACACAGGGTTTGACAAGGTTAAGGATCCCTAGCTTTATTGACAGCTATTTACAGGTTAAGGATTCCTAACTTTATTGGCAAGCTAAGAGCTGTTACCTACATCAGCTCATTTGAAAGCATTTTTATTGTTATGAGACATACAAGTAGGAAACAGGATGAAGTTGGAGCCATCTGTGGGCCAGCATTTTCATTTGATCAACTGACTTTATCTCGTTGACATCATTATGCTGTACGAATGTGTTCCATACTCGAGTCATCCTGGGTATGTATGATCTCAGATGGAGTGATGTTCTGGAGAAGGGTACAGCCAGAGTGAAGTTGCTGCTTTCTGCCCGTCTTGTGGCATAAAAGCTTGTTTCACGCTGTCCTCGAAGTGGATCCAAGTGTGGTATTTTGACAATATTGGCCTTGTACATTACAGTAAGGCCACCCACATCCCTCCTATGTTGAAGGCTCTGCTGAAATGACAGATCTATCCAGGATGGGTCCAGGCGAGAGATGAGACGTCTTGCTCTGTTCTCTACTCTGTCAAGCAGTCGCAGATGAGAGGGGGGGGGCAGGCAAACCAAGAAAGTGGAGCATACTCGAGGTGCGAGCGTACTTGTGCCTCGTACAGGATCTTGCAACCCCTACTGTCAAGCAGATGGGAGATACGGCGAAGTGCTGTAAGCTTCCTGGCTGCCTTGTTTGCAAGATTTACAACATGGTTCTTCATGGTTAGTTTGGAGTCAAATTTCACCCCAAGGATATCAACTTCTTCTCCAGGTGCCAACATCCTCCCATTCATCCTTACTACTGCACCAGCATTACCATCATGGTGCCTAGAGACGATCATCATTTGCGTTTTCTCAGGTGCAAATGTTACTTGCCATCTATTTCCCCAAGCTGATATAGCTCTCAGCTGGTGATTGATGTAGCTTAGAGCAGCTGGCATTTCTTCTCTTGGATAAGTGAATGTCAGTGTACAGTCGTCTGCATATGCATGTGATTCTGGGATGAGATGAAGAAGGTCGTTGAAGTAGACATTCCATAACAATGGACCCAGCACGCTTCCTTGTGGAACACTTGCCCCAATAGGATGTCTTGCTGATTCCGTTCCATTGAGAACTACACTTAGAGATCTACCATGAAGGTAATCACTGAGGAGACATAGCGTAGAGCCTGCAATTCCCAGTGCTTGAAGTTTTGCTAAGAGGCCCTGGTGCCACACCCGGTCGAAAGCGCCAGCAATGTCCAGTGCTACCACACAGCTGACTTTGGATTCATCCAGTGACTGGTGCCACTTAGTGGAGAGGTTTAACAACAGATCAGCAGCTGAGTAACCTTTCCTGAAGCCGTATTGACGATCACAAAGTAGTGAGTGGTAGTCAAAAAACTCTGTCATTTGTCTTGAGATTATTGTCTCAAGGATCTTACCAGTGATTGACAGGAGTGACACTGGTCTGTAGTTGCTGATTTCTGCTCTGCTCTTCTTTTTGTGAACAGGGACTACATTTGCCTCTTTCCATAGAGAGGGCCATTTACACTGTACTAGGCAGTGCTGAAAGATGCGAGTTAGAGGTGCTGCTAGCTGGTCTGCACATCTTCTCAACAATCTTGGGCTCAACTTGTCTGGGCCCACAGCCTTTTCTTGGTCAAGCGATTTAAGTAGGAAATGCACCTCCTCCTGCCTTATTGTCACCACTGACAGTTTTGACACAGTTCTTGCAGCTAGCCAAGGAGGGTCCCTTGCTGGATCAGGAACTTGCATTTTGGTAGCAAAGTGCTCAGCAAAGAGGTCCGCCTTCTCTTGACTACTAGTAGAGGTGGTCCCATCCTGTCGATTTAGAGGTGGAATAAGTTCATCAGGCAGATGACCTTGTCTGTCCTTGACCAGGGACCACCAGGTTTTGGAGCCTACCCTACCTGATGCTAACTTTCTTTTAGTGTCCACCTCCCATTTAGCAATGGCCCACTTTTGAACATCACCCATATGCCTACAGGCTTGCATGTGCAAGTTCCTGTTATAGGTGGTAGGATGTCTCTTATACCTTCGCCATGCTTTGTACTTAGCAGTAGCAGCCTCTCTACAACGAAAGCCAAACCAAGGCTGATCTGTAGGCTTCGTCACATATTGCCGGTGAGGAATGTGTTCTTGTTGTAGATTAAGGATGTGTCCAGTGAAGGCTTTCACTTGGTTGTCAACATCCCCTTGGAGAAGAGCATTCCAGTCGGTGGTGGCGAGCTCAGAGCAAAGGGCTGGCCAATTACCCCTCTCCCATAGCCAGGTTGTGCGTGTGGACTCCTCACCTCGTTCTGTTGGGATCTTGAGTGTCGTAAAAACAGCCTTGTGGTCAGAAGATCCAACGTAGCCGAGGGGTTGACAAGTGACTATGCCTTCTGCCAGATCACTCACTACTGGGTCAAGGGAGGAGCCAGAGATATGAGTAGGGAAATCAACAAAGTTTCTCATGTCAAACACTGCAAGAAGGTCATCAAAGTCCCTCTGTATAAGGTGCTGGTTGAGGTCACCAACAATTATAATATGTTGACAGTTGTGTTGTAGCAGAAGGGAGTCAATATTTTCCATTAGGAAGTTGATAGGGTCTGCATGTTGCCACTGAGGTCTGTACATTGCACATGCTAGTACAGAGGTACTAGTGTTTATACAGAGCTTGAAGAACATCATTTCAAGATGTGTAGGGGTGGCAACATCAATGTGCTGGGCATGAACACTTTTAGAGAAGCACACAGCAACACCTCCTCCTTGCCCTTGCCTGTCTCTTCTCATCCATGAGGTGTAGCCAGCAATTCTTGCAAAATTTTCTGGAGTCCTGTCATCCAAAAATGTTTCAACAACAGCTATCATGTCGGGACGTCGAGTGTTCACAAAACTATGTGTGAGCTCTCCAACATTAGTAATGAAACCTCTAATGTTGGCCGACAGGATGCTGATAGACTGGCTCCTCATGATGAAGTGGTCAGTTTGAGGTGGTGGGTGTGTAGGGAATGTAAGGTGCCTGCCCTTGAGAGAGGTAGGGTACTGAGGCAGCTGCAGGGATGTAGGTCTGTGGTCTTGTATAAGGCACAATCCCACCTGCTGGGCTGGGATAGGAGTAGCTAAGTGGGTGACGTGTGAGAGTGTTCACCAATTCAGAGATCCTGCTGGTTTGTTCTGAGAACAGGTCTCTAAACAGGTGGCCCTGTCTGTCAAGTTCCTTTTTCTTCCGACACTGGACCTCCTTATGTCCTTTCTTGTAGCAGTAATTACACCTGGTATCTCGCAGGTAGTTGTTGGCAGTGTGCCCCTTCCGGTGACAGCGAGAGCACAGCCTAGGTGCCTGGGAGGGTGGACTAGGATTTGTTGCACCTCCTGTGTTTTGCAGATTTGTCCTCAGATTCTGCCGCTGGAACTGTGTTAGTGGAGGGTGAGACGGCTGTAGATGTCTTCCTCCTCCACGTCCTCCTCCACGTCCTCTGCCCCGTCCTCTACCAGTTCTGACAGATGTGTCCCTGCTGTTCGTACTTCGGCGCAGTAGGTGATCAGGTGCAGTGATAGTTCCCTGATCATTAACTGCACCGTTCTCTGGTGGAGAAACTCCTGGCTCAGAACTTGCTGACGAAGCACTGCTACCAGATTCTAGAATAGTGTCGGCAGGTGTGCTGACAGGTGTAGGATCAGAGATGGTATGTACACTGTCAAGTAGACTGGCAGTGGCTGAAGCAGAGATGTCAGGTGTGGGAGAATTAACAGATCTCTCTCTCTCTCTCTCTCTCTCTCTCTCTCTTTCTTAAATAACAATCTTCCTAAATAATTTCCCTTTCCCTCTTTTACATCATCTGTCTGTTTGCCTGTCTCTGTTTCTGTCTTATTTTCACAGTGGTTTTTACAAGGTTAGGTTGTTTGTTTCTAACTATATTTACAAAGAGCTGTTACCTCCCTTAGATCATTTGAAAGTCTTTTTATTGCTATGAGACGTAAACAGTGAATTCTGTAAAACAGGAGCCATATTTTTTCCTCTTTTCCTTTGCCTCCTACTAAATAATGATTTAGTTGGAGCTATTTCGTTAAAATGGCTCCCAAGATACGCTACAAAAGTTGTAGTTGCTCTTATCATTTCTTAAGGAATTTCTTCATTCCTGTGTAACTTGATGCTCAAGTAAATTATCTTTTTTTGTCATGTCAAAAGCAGCAATGAACAAGCTAAATAAAAACAACAGCTTGATACACTAACGGAGATAAGCTGGATTAGATTTAAACTAGTACAAAACAGAAATAAATCCAAAGATTCTCTGCCAGTAAACCACCGAACTTTACCTGGAAATGTCTGCCAGATCCGCAAAGAGACCCTCAGATTGTCTAGCCTAATATTCAGGTTAAACCTCCTGTTGTCCTCGTAGGAGGCTACACATTTTCAGCACGTTATTAATATTCCTTATATTTATTCCTGATTTTCGTGAGAATGATAAACTTTATAATGTATGGTTTACATTTGGTTCGGAAAATACGTTATTGACAAACTATAGAAAGCCCCTCCTGCTCTCCATCCCTTCCCTTATTCCTTGCCTTTCTCCTTCTTATACTGCCGTTCCTCCTTACCCTCCTCCTTTTCTCACTTGTGTTTTTCTTTCATCTCTTCCTACCCACGCCTGAAATGAAAAGCATTTCGTGCGTAGACAGAGATGGGCAGGAGAACCCAAACTAGGGAGGAAGAGGAAATACAACCTCCCTCAAAGCCACGTAAAGAAGGCCCTCAACCCCGACAACCCCAATGCAACTAAACAATCTAACCCAAGACCTACACACAATATCCATTGCCCCCACCCCCTTTATAACAAAGTCCATCTTCACAGCAACCCCCCACGTAGTTCCTCCCCAGGTCTCCCACTTACCACACCCTGACACACTCTCTAGACCACAGTTTTAGAAAAGAAGTTGAAGATTTGGTATACAAACGCGGACAGAATAACAAATAATTGTGAGGAGTGGCATGAAAGAATCAAGGAGATGTCCCCAGATATCATAGCATATACAGAAACAAAACTAACTGGGATGAATGTGAGGAGTGGTATGAAAGAATCAAGATGTCCCCAGATATCATTGCAGGAACAGAAACAAAACTGTGATGAAAACAGGCACAATCTTCCCACCTAGATATTAGAGCCTGAGGGAAGATAGAGGGAACAGAGAGGGGGGGGGAGGAGTTGCACTGCTCATTAAAAGCCGATGGGGATTTGAGGACGCGGAAGGAATGGAGGAAATTGGCGAAAGGGACTATATAGTAGGTACAATTCAGTCTGGGGGGACAAAAGGTAATCATTCCAGTGATGTACAACCCACCACAGAACTGCAGGAGGCCAAGAGGAGAATATGAAGACAGCAACAGAGCAATGATGGATACACTAGCTGAGGTGTCCAGAAGAACTCACATGGGTAGAGCAAAGCTACTAGTCATGGGCGATTTCAATCACAAGGAGATTGATTAGGGAAAACCTGGAGCCACACAGGGGTGTCGAAACATGGAGAGCCAAGTTGAGGATGTGGTACTGGAAAACCTCGTGGATCAACGTGTTAAGAGACATTACCAGAGAGAGAGAGGAGAGGATGAACCAGCAAGACTGGACCTCGTATTCACCCTGAGTAGCTAGAACATCGAGGACATTACATATGAAAGGCCCCTTAAAGCTAGTTATCACGCGGTCCTGAACTTTGAATACATATTAGAGTTACAAGTGGAAAAGGTAACAGGAGTAGGATGGGAGAAGCTAAACTACAAAAGGGGAGGCTACACAGGCATGAGGAACTTATTGCAGGGGTTTAGGGGGAAAGAAAATTGG
Source organism: Cherax quadricarinatus (assembly GCF_038502225.1). Classification (NCBI taxonomy): domain Eukaryota; kingdom Metazoa; phylum Arthropoda; class Malacostraca; order Decapoda; family Parastacidae; genus Cherax; species Cherax quadricarinatus. The sequence goes on from NW_027198688.1 coordinate 26,531, forward strand.
TAGGAAAATCAGTAAAAGAAATGATGGACTATGTGACAACAAAATGCAAGGAGGCAGACGAGAGGATTCTTCCCAAGGGCAACAGAAATAATGGGAAGACAAGAACGAGCCCCTGGTTTTCTCAAAGGTGTAGGGAGGCAAAAACTAATTGTGTCAGAGAATGGAGAAAGCACAGAAGACAAAGACCCAAGAAAATAGAGATTAGTCGAAGAGCCAGAAACGAGTATGCACAAATAAGGAGGGAGGCCCAGCGAGAGTATGAAAACGAAATATCAAAAGTCAAGTCTGACTCGAAGCTGATGTATAGCCACATCAAGAGGAAGACAACAGTCAAGGATCAGGTAATCAGCCTGTGGAAGGAAGGTGGGGAGCTTACAAGAAACGACCAAGAAGTATGTGAGGAACTCAACATGAGATGAAAGGAAGTATTTACAGTGGAGACAGAAAGGACTCCAGGAAGTCAGAACAGGAGGATACACTAACAAGGGATATACCGACAAGTGCTGGATGAGATACACACAACCGAGGAGGAGGTGAAGAAGCTGCTAAGTGGTCTTGATACCTCAAAGGCTGTGGGACCAGACATCTCTCTGTGGGTCCTTAGACAGGGAGAGGAGACGCTGTGTATGCCACTAACAACAATTTTTAACACACCCACTGCAATTGGGCAAATACTTGAGGATTGGAAGATGGCAAATGTAGTTCCCATTATTAAGAAAGGAGACAGACACTAGCTACTAAACTATAGACCAGTGTCACTGACATATATAGTATCCAAAGTTATAGAGATTATCAGGCAGAGAGTGGTGGAGTACCTAGAATGGAATAAGCTTGTAAACGACAACCAGCACGGATTCAGGGAAGAAAATCATGTCATAAACAAGGTAACTGCAGTAAGATACGAGAGAGGGGGGTAGGTAGACTGCGTTTTCTTGGACTGCAAGAAGGCCTTCGACACAGTTCCCCACACGAGATTAGCGCAAAAGCTAGAGGATCAGGCGTGCATAATAGGAACGGCACTGCAATGAATCAGGAAATACTTGACAAGGAAGCAATAACGAGTCATGGTACGTCAGTGGGGGGCCTGTGACGAGCGGGGGTTCCGCAGGGGTCAGTCCTAGGACTAGTGCTATTTTTATGTATGTGAATGACATGACGGAAGGGATAGACACAGAAGTGTCCCTGTTTGCAGATGATGTAAAGATAATGAGGAGTATTATATTGGATCAGGATCAGGCAGGACTTCAAAAAGGCCTGGACAGGCTGGACACCTAGTCCAGCAACTGGCTTCTAGAATTTAAACCCGCCAAATGTAAAGTTATGAAGATCAGGGAAGGGCAAAGAAGACCACAGACAGAGTATAGGCTAAGTGGCCGAAGACTGCAAGCTTCACTCATGGAAAAAGATCTTGGGATGAGTATAATACCGAGCACATCTCCAGAGGCACACATCAACCAGATAACTGCTGCAGCATATGGGCGCCTGGCAATTCTGAGAATAGCATTCCGATACATCAGTAAGGAATCGTTCAAGACTCTGTACACAGTGTACGTCAGGCCCATACTGGAGTATGCAGAACCAGTTTGGAACTCACACCTGGTCAAGCACATCAAGAAATTAGAGAAAGTGCAAAGGCTTGCAGCAAGGCTAGTTCCAGACCTTAGGGGAATGTCCTACGAAAGGTTAAAGGAAACCGGCCTGGCGACACTGGAGGACAGGAGGGTCAGGGAAGACGTAACAAAATACAAAATATTGGGAGGAATTGACAAGGTGGACAGAGACAGGATGTTCCAGAGATGGGACACAGCAACAAGGGGTCACAATTGGAAGTTTAAGACTCATCTGAGTCACAGGGATGTTAGGAAGTATTTCTTCAGTCACGGAGTTGTCAGGAAGTGGAATAGTCTGGGAAATGATGTTGTGGAGGCAGGATCCATATATAGCTTTAAGAAGAGGCACGATAAAGCTCATGGAACAGGAAGAGTGACCTAGTAGCGACCAGTGAAGAGGCGCGGCCACGAGCTTTGACTCGACCCCTGCTACCACAGCTATGTGAGCAGGTGAGTACACACACACATAGTTACAAACACACACTCATATACGCACATGGACAAATACATATGCAGGTGCTATGAGGCTGAGGTCAGTGGTCACGTGTGGTCATACCTGCCCTAACTCTCTGAGTATTAGCGTGGGGTGTTACCAAGCACCATGGCTTGTTGTAGTGTTTTAGATTCTCAGGTTCAAGTATTGAAGAAGGAGGTTCTACTTCTTCAGGAGGAAAATAGGAGGCTGAAGCTTTGTGTAGATGTGTTTGGGAGTGAGTGTGAGATAGATGGTGCTGGTAAGGAGAAAATGGTTACCACCAGTGAGAGTGGCAGCCGCTTTAAGTGGCAAATGGTTCATAGTTCAGGAAGAAGTAAGATAAAGAGGGCAGGAAATCTAGTCTCTGTTCTCCAAGACGAATGTACCTCAGTAGTTAGTGAGGTTAAAGGTACTTCTGACTCCCATGCAAATCAAGGTAAGAATATTCTGATTTTGGGAGACTCTCAGGTAAGATATATGGACCATGCTCCAGGGAGGGTGTGCCTCCCAGGAGCTGGTGTTGGTGATATAGTCAGCAGGTTGGATAATATTATGTCAGGTAATGGGAACAAGCCTTAGTGCTGGTGGAAGGGGAGGAGACAGGAGCTACTAGAGACAAGTACAGGTCAGCCATAGAAGTAGTCAGGTCTAAGGGAGGGATCTCTATCATATGTAGCATCTTGTCTAGAAGGGAAGTGGGCAATGAATGGATGTCTAGGGTAATTGGTATAAATTGCTGGCTAGACAGGTACTGCAATGAACTTGCAATCCCATTCATTGATAACTGGGACAAATTCTTTGGCAAACGTGATATATATATGCAAGGGATGGGATTCATCACTCTGGGGCTGGAGTGGTTGCATTAGCCAATTCGATTGAGGGGGTAATTGATGACCTGTCTAGGACTTTAAACTGATAGATTATAGAGGTATGGGTGTTTGTGGGAAACAATCAGGCTACAGTATTATTGCTGGAAACAGCAGATATTACCATGATACCTCAGGGATATGTTTAAAAGACAATATTCAAAATAAAGTTCCTAATTAAGGCAAAGCAATTGATCAACAAGCAAAAAGAGATAGTAGAGGGCAACGAGTGACTAGCTCTCTTAAGGTTTACTATACAAATAGTATAAATTAAGGGAAGAGGAGAGGAGGGTGAGATACAAGCAACTATTGGCAGAAAGGTGGACCATTGCAACTATGAGTAGTGGGAGGGTTGAAGAGAGTTGGAATAGTTTTAAAAATGCAGTATTAGAATGTGAGGCAGAAGTTTTTGGTTATAGGAGGGTGGGGGCAGGAGGAAAGACGAGTGATTGGTGGAATGATGAAGTAAAGGGTGTGATAAAAAGAGAAAAAGGTAGCTTATGCTAGGCTTTTACAAAGCAGATTTTTATAAGAAGAGCAGAGTATATGGAGAGTAAAAGAATGGTGAAGAGAGTGGTGAGAGAGTGCAAAAGGAGAGCAGATGATAGAGTGGGAGAAACACTGACAAGAAATTTTGCTGAAAAGAAGAAAAAATCTTAGAGTGAGATGTACAAGTTAAGAAAATCTAGAGAACGACTGAATTTGTCAGTTAATAACAGAGTAATGGAGTTAGTAGATGGGGAACTGGAGGTATTAAGCTAGATGGCGGGAATATTTTGAGGAACTTTTAAATGTCGATGAAAAAAGGTAGGCTGTAATTTTATGCTCTGGCCAGGGAGGTATAACATCTTTTAGGAGTGAAGAAGAACAGGATGTGAGTGAGGGAGAGGGGTGTGAGGCATTACGTAGAATGAAAGGGGGTAAAGCAGCTGGAACTGACGGGATCATGACAGAAATGTTAAAAGCAGTGTTAAAGTGGTTGGTATTTCTGTTTAATAATTGTATGAAAGACGGGAAGGTACCTAGGGATTAGCAGAGAGCATATATAGCTTCTTTATATAAAGGGAAGCGGGACAAAAGAGATTGTAAAAATTATAGGGAATAAATTTACTGAGTATACCAGGTAAACTGTACAATAGAGTTAAAATTGAAAGAATTATTGGTAATACAGAGAGTAGGATTGCAGACGAGCAAGGAGGCTTTAGAGTGGGTAGGGGATGTGTAGATCAGGTGTTTACATTGAAGCATATATGAGAACAGTATTTAGATAAAGGTAGGGAAGTTTTCATTGCATTTATGGATTTAGAGAAGGCATGTGATATAGTAGATAGAGGAGCAATGTGGCAGATGTTGCAAGTGTGTGGAATAGGTAGTAAGTTACTAAATGCTGTAAAAGGTTTTTATGAGGATAATGAGGCTCAGATTAGGGTGTGTAAGAGAGAGGGAGATTACTTCCCGGTAAAAGTAGGTCTTAGGGATGTGTAATGTCATCATGGTTATTAATATATTTATAGATGGGGTTGTAAAAGAAGTAAATGCTAGGGTGTTGGAGAGAGAGAGGTGGGATTAAATTATGGGGAATCAAATACTAAATGGAAGGTGACACAGTTTTTGCTGATGATACTGTTATCATGGGAGATTCTAAAGAGAAGTTGCAAAGGTTAGTGGATGTGTTTGGGAGGGTATGCAAAGATAGAAAGTTGAAAGTGAACATAGATAAGAATAAGGTGATGAGGGTATCAAACAGTTTAGATAAAAAAAATGGATATTACATTGGAGAGAGGGAGTATTTGAAGAAGTAAATGTTTTCATATTTTTGTGAGTTGACTTTTCAGCGGATGGGTTTATGAAGGATGAGGTTAACCATGAAATTGATGAAGGATAAAAGGTGAGTGGTGCTTTGAGGCATCTGTGGAGACAAAAAACGTTATTCATGGAGGCACAGAAGGGAATGTACGAAAGTATAGTGGTACTAACACTCTGTGTGAAGCTTGGGTTGCAAATGCTGCAGCGAAGAGGCGGCTGGAGGCAGTGGAGATGTCTTGTCTAAGGGCAATGCAATGTGTGGTGGAAATATTATGCAGAGAATTCTGAGTGTGGAAATTAGGAGGTGTGGAGTTACGAAAAGTATTAGTCAGACGGCTGAAGAAGGGTTGTTGAGGTGGTTTGGTCATTTAGAGAGAATGGGTCAAAGTAGAATGACATGGAGAGCGTATAAGTCTGTAAGGGAAGGAAGGCGGGGTAGGGGTCGTCCTCGAAGAGGTTGGAGGGAAGGGGTAAAGGAGATTTTGTGAGCGAGGCGCTTGGACTTTCAGCAAGCATATGTGAGCGTGTTGGATAGGAGTGAATGGAGACGAATGGTTTTTGGGACCTGACGAGCTGTTGGAGTGTGAGCAGGGTAATATTTTGTGAAGGCATTCGGAGAAACCGGTTAGCCGGACTTGAGTCCTGGAAATGAGAAGCACAATGCCTGCACTGTACAGGAGGGGTTTGAGATATTGGCAATTTGGAGGGACTTCTGAACTGTCGTATGTGAGCGTCTCTGCAAAGACAGTGATTATGTATGAGTTGAAAGTGTTGAATGGTAATGAAAATATTTTCTTTTTTGGGATTTTCTTTCTTTTTGGGTCACCCTGCCTTGGTGGGAGACGGCCGACCTGTCGATCAAAAAAAATTGTGTTTGTGTTATTTTATGTCTATGTATATACGTGTGTATATATTTTACAAACTGGAATAACGATCTTACTGTTGTTTTAGGCTACCATAACTGGAAGTACAAATACGCTTACCTTTTCTGTTTTTTATTATATTTTCGAACGCTAACTGTAATCGATTGGCTGAAAAACTGATTTTCAAAGTTTAGAAAAACAATATGTGTTTCCCTGTGGAAATGACGTCGTAGTATTTTTTAGATTCATCTCAAGTTATCAAGGGTTGTTGAAAACTTGTGATAATTCACTTCGGATCTTTGTTATGTCATAAGCGCGCTAGATCGTCCACGACATCAGCACACGGTGAATAAGAGCGTGGAAATTACATAGCATTTCAGCAAGATTTTTCTTCTATGCTCATAAGATGTTTCCCAACATTCTCTCTCAAATATCTGTCAAACAATATGTTAAAGCTACTTGATAGATTGGTCCATTTTTGTTGAAGTTCTTAAAATTCGTGAAATCACTGCATAATAAAAAGAAGAGACGAATATTACATGTTAGGCTGTTCAGAGATAATTTACTCAGCAGTCTATTATTGAGTCTAATGAACTTAATTCCTTAAGGAAATGTAGCCCCACTAAACACTTGTTCTGAATGTTGTGTCATCATACCCAAGACGAATGTTAATGTTTTAAAAAAAAAACACTAATAAAAAATAAATAAAAAAAAAGCATTAGCCTCTATAAAATTTTTAAATCACGACTAAAATATTGTCAATTAATTCAGTTATGTAGCTAACTTAATATATACCATGAAACTTTCCTTCGCTACATTTAAACTACATTAAATATCCTACTACACAAAATTATATATTTCTTATCAATTTATTAACATATATAAAAGGTGTAATATTAATCAGCTGTTCCAGACAAATAAACTGACAACCTAATTTATGTAAGTAGTCAACACATCAGATTTATTATAATTTTGCACGTGAAGCGCTAAACTCATGGGAGTCATGCAGCTCCACACTCAGTTCCTATTTGTATTTAACTTGAGGGGGAACCTCAGAAGAAATATCGGTAATTACTGAACCATTATTATGCTACGATAATAGGAAGAAAATCAGAAGACAGGCTGAGAGAGAGGAGGAAAAAATAAAAAGACCGAACAAGAGACGAAAATAACAGTGAGCCTAATTCTCCTTAGTAGTGAAATGTGGCGGGTGGTGACCGTAGACTTTGTCAGTAACATTCTTCATGATAGTCGTACTGTTTTCTACCGTGTTTACATGTCCTTTTCTAAACGATCGCAAACAATACCAGGAATTATATATTCGTTATTTAACGTTTAACCTAGATTGTTCCTAATTAAATCTCAGTTAAGCGCAAATAACGAGATTAAATAATGTGAAGAGGAAGAAGCAATAGCGGGAGGAGTTATGTGTGGTGCGACGAGCTGCAGGTAGACATTTTATCCTCAGACTAGCAGTATCTGTATTGTTTCTACCAAGAAACTGTTCTAATTGTGTATCTATGTCTCTGCCTGTATATTTACATGCATACATATTTCTAATTATATTTACATTTGTAAGTATAAAATTATATATTTTTTGACAAATATTCTTCGGTAAATCAGTTTATTAATTATGGACTCTTTTTACGAGAACCATCGCTGACTAAATAATCTCACGTTTATGATGCAAAACTCACACCCTGGAACATTTGAGTGTGAGTTTTGCCCCATAAAAGTTCTCGGATGAAACGTGTTGATGGAATTCCAGCATGGAAAGTCTGCTGGGAAGTTTCAGACACAAAAGTTCCATTATGGAACGTGTGATTAGTTGATTTTTCCATTTTATATCGTAAAAAAGGTTTCTGTTGCATTTGAAAACATTTTCCACAACTATAATCACGTGCTTCCTGAACACCAGGAAAGTCACTGTTCCCTAGATTAATCAAAACTTTGATTTTAAGAATCCAGTAACTCAGGTTTCCGCCATGCTGGCCAGATGAAAATTAGATCATCAGCAGTTTCTGTCATAATTGAAAAATGGTCATTGTCTTGGAGGTTATTGAGAAATTGCTTTTTGAAAATGAATATGTTATTGTTGGAAAAGACATAGAGATCAGTGGAGGAAAAATTATAGCATGGATAGTTAGGTAGTTGGGGGGGGGTACCAACACACCACCACTATACTGCAATACAAACACATCACAGCACTACAATACACTACACACCACAACACACTACACACCACAACACACTACACACAACAACTCACTACACACCACAACACACTACAGCACATACCACAACACACAACACATCACCGCAATATACCACTACAACACACCATACAACACACCACAAGACACAGCACAACACACAACACACCACCAGAACATACCACAACAGACAACCACAATACACCACAACACAGAACACAGAGAACACACCACCACAACACACAGCATACCACGCACTTCCCGACCCTGTAAGAGATCGCAGCAAAAACAAAAAAGCTAGCAACCATAGAAAGGAGTGAAACAATCTCTCTTTTCCACCTCAGGCTCGCACATTTTCGAGGGATCGCCATGCTCAGTGTACACTGGTGGACTCTGCAGCCTTTCTGGACAGATGAAGAACTCGTCTGTATTTCATCTCTAACAGACGGTCCACATACCGCACCTCTAAATTAATTTGAGACTATGGATGAAGTTCCGGGAAGAATCTAGCAGCGAGCCTGGGTGGTTAGCCGGGTCTGGTTTATGATGGTTTTTAATGTTAGTGTTGTGCTTGTTGGGGAGGTGGTTATGGTTTTAATTTTACACGTTGATATTGTTACTGTTGTTATTACCGTTGTTGCCATTGTTGTTTTCACCGTTGCTATTGTTAATGTTGTTGTTGTACAAGAATGGTATACAATACAGACAAGATGAAATTAAGACACATGTGCAACATCTGGGTATCTTTATTGTAGACGTTTCGCCATCCAGTGGCTTTATCAATACAAATTCCAGGACATAACTTGAAGATAGTAGAACTATGTACAGAAGATGAGGTAATCAGTCCCTCAACCTAGGAGTAGGTGCGAAGAGCACCGTAGTCGTGGAGATTCTGAAGCAGAAGCAAGGCGCCTGACGCTTATATACTAACGTCAGGTGGAAATGGGACGGGTAGCAGACGAGGGCATAGTCACTGGTAGGCGGGATTCCCCAGTGGAAGTAGGTCCTTCCCAAAGAGATGGGTTAGTTGTAGTAGTAGTTGTCGTAGTCGTGAAGGTTATGTACATGTCCTCAGAATCAAGATTCCATGATGTTGCAACATCATGGAATCTTGATTCTGAGGACATGTACATAACCTTCACGACTAAGACAACTACTACTACCAAGTTGTTGTTGCCATTGTTGGTACCGTTGTTATTGTTACTGTTACCATTGTTGGTGCCGTTGTTATTGTTACTGTTACCATTGTTGTTGTTGTTAACTTCCTCAGAACGTCCTATTCGATCGGCTTCAAATTTTCAACCCCGGTTAACTATTATTATATGAAGACATAGAATTATGAATGTGGTCATGAGTAAGCTGGTATACTTATGTATGTACCTGTGTATGAGTACATATGTTTATGTATTCATAAACGTATGCATATGTAATGCAAGTATATATGTTTGTGTGCAGAACAACAACTGCGAAAAATAGTGAAATTTCAAGGGCTTTTGTGATTTCTCATATTATCTAGATGTTTACTGTGATCTTATTGCATGTTTGTGTATATACGTGTGTATGTGTGTGTGTGGTTGCAGGGGTCGAGTTACAGCTCCTAGCCCCACCTCTTTGCCTGTCGCTACTAGGTTCACTCCCTATGTGCTCACCAAATTGTGGTTGCAGGTGTCGAGATTCAGCCCCGCCTCTTCACTGATCGCTACTAGGGCCTCTCTCTCTCTCTCTCTCTCTCTCTCTCTCTCTCTCTCTCTCTGTGCTTCCTGAGCTTTGTTACACCTCGTCTTAAAGCTATGTATGGTTCCTGCCACCACTACGTCACTTAAAAGGCTACTCCACTTCCTGACGACTCTATGACTGAAGAAATACTTCCTAACATCCCTGTGACTCGTCTGAGTCTTCAGCTTTCAATTGTGACCCCTTGTTTCTGTGTCCCCTCTCCGGAACATCCTTTCTCTGTCGTTATATTATCTCCTTGATCCTGATTGTGTCGCAGTTGCTTGTTATATTGCTATTGGGCTTAGCATTCTTTTTATTGTTCAAGCAGACTGTTCTGATTGCCAGTTGGTCAAGAAGTTAGTTTATGTGAGGACTTTGTCAGTCACTTGTTTAAGTCTAGTCGAGTCGTCAGACATAGCGAACTACTTAGAGCACTTACACACACACACACACAAACTTATTTGTATATTGTATTATTAAATATTAATGTACCAGACGGTACTTAACACATAAATATGTGATATGTGCTTTCAGCACAATACTACTGTACACGAAAGAAGTGATTATTATTATTTTGATTATTATTAATTTAATTTACTTTTATCTTATACCTCTAGACGTTATTAATAAATTTATTAAATTTTAATTTCTCTAGTTAGTAGCCTACCAGTTGTAATCCTGAAGCACTATTAATTCTTATTGAATTCTAATGGATAATTGGACAAGGATACTGACTAATTGTTACGAAAACCCAGTAACAGGCTGGATGCTAGAAGGGCAGTCCTTTCTAGTATTCACTGGAGATCTCTAAGCTTTTTAGAAATCGCGTTTTTTGTAACAGGAACGCTATTCTCAGGTTTTATAGGCGTCTATATGCTGCAGGAGTTATCTGGATGATGTGTGCCTCCGGAGACGTGCACGGTGTTATAGCCACCCCAAGATCTTTCTCCTTGAGTGAGGTTTGCAGTCTTTGTCCACCTAGCCTATACTTTGTCTGCGGTCTTCTTTGCCCTTCCCCAATCTTCATGACTTTACATTTGGCTGGCTTGAAATCTAGAAGCCACTTTCTGGACCACGTGTCCAGTCTGTCCGGGTCTCTTTGTACTCCTGCATGATCTTCATCCGGTTTAATTCTTCTCATTAACTTCACATCATCTGCGAACAGGGACACTTCGGAGTCTATCCCTTCCATCATGTCATTCACATATATCAAAAATAGCACTGGTCCTAGAACTGACCCTGTGGGACCCCGCTCGTCACAGGCGCCCACTGTGATACTTCATCACGTACCATGACTCGTTGTTGCCTCCCTGTCAGGTATTCTCTGATCTATTGCAGTACCCTTCCTGTTATACGTGCCTGATTCTCCAGCTTCTGCACTAATCTCTTGTGAGGAACTGTGTCGAAGGCCTTCTTGCAGCCCAAGAAAATGTAATCAACCCACTCCTCTCTCTCGTGTCTTACTTCTCTTACTTTGTCATGAAACTCCAGAAGGTTCGTGACACAGGATTTGCCTTCCATGAATCTGTGATGGTTGTCGTTTATAATGTTCCGTTCCAGGTGCTTCAACACTCTCCTCCTGATAATCTTCTCCATGACTTTGCATGCTATACAAGCCAGTGACACTGATCAATAGTTTAGTGCCCCGTTTCCATCGTCTTTCTTAAAAATGGGACTATATTTAGCTTCTTCCATACCTCAGGTAGTTGTCCAGTTTCAAGGGATATGTTGAAAATTGTGGTTAGTGGCACACACAGTGTCTCTGCTCCCTCTCTAAGGACCCACGGAGAGATGACCGGTCCCACCGCCTTTGAGGTATCAAGGCTACTTAGCAGCTTCTTCACCTGCTCCTCAGTCGTGTGTATTTCATCCAACACTTGTTGATATAACCCTTGTTGATGTGCCCCCCTGTTATGTCTTCCCAGAGTCCTTCCTGTATTTACTGTAAATACTTTCTTAAATCTCGTGTTGAGCTCCTCACATACCTCTCGATCGTTTCTTGTGAATTCCACACCTCCTTTCATCAGCTTGATTACCTGGTCTTTGACTGGTGTGTTTCTCCTAATGTGGCTATACAGCAGTTTCGGGTCAAATTTGACTTTCGATGCTATGCTGTTTTCGTACTTTCGCTGGGCCTCTCTCCTTATCTGCGTGTGTGTGTGTGTGTGTGTGTGTGTGTGTGTGTGTGTGTGTGTGTGTGTGTGTGTGTGTGTGTGTGTGTGTGTGTGTGTGTGTGTGTGTGTGTGTTTGTGTGTGTGTGTGTGCATGTGTGTGTGCGTGTGTGTGTGTGTGTGTGTGTGTGTGTGTGTGTGTGTGTGTGTGTGTGTGTGTGTGTGTGTGTGTGTGTGTGTGTGTGTGTGTGTGTGTGTGTGTGAGAGAGAGAGAGAGAGAGAGTCTGTGTCTAATATATATATTTGCTAGGGTTGCTAATGTATATTACAGCAAGATATCATCGCAAAATACAGCAGTAATGGAGACAGTAACAATAACACAAATTAGCCAGCCAGGTTGCACGCCTGATTGTCGAAATCTTTTTTCTCAACAGATTGAGACTACCATGATGGTCGAGTTTATTACTTTGAGATTTACTGGGACCTTTACCTCACCTCAACGACACAGTAAACATGTCAACATAGAGGAACAGTAAAGTAATGAAGAAAAACGCTACAACACGCAAGAACAGTACAGTTACTTAAATATTGTAACACAGAGAATATTGCTACTGTAATATGTAAGAACTTCATACTAACACATAAAACAGTGTATTAACACAGGAGAACAGTACAATAACACAAGAAAATTAACTCATAATAACAATAGAACAACATAAAACAATAAAGTACAGTAATACAGAAGAACTATACAGTAACATGGCTTCACTTCTCTCACCTTCACTATATTGACAGAAATATTCGCAAACACAAGAAAAAAAAACAAGGAAAAGAAAATAAGATCTTCATACTGGGACAGTCACGCTCTCGACAAAATGGATTGTTGGTGTTGATGTTACAACCGGCCAGTAGAAATCTGTCTTAATGTTCTCAATACTACTGCTTTGTGTAATATTCTCTTGCTCTACTCTTGTGTGGTACTTGTGCTCAGCTATACCATTTTATTGTATGCTATTATACTATTATAATACTGTAACACACATGAAAAGTATAATAGCATACAATAAAATGGTATAGCTGAACGCAAGTACCACACAAGAGCAGAGCAAGAGAATATTACACAAAACAGTAGCACTGAAGACATTTAAGACAGAGTTCTACTGGCCTGTTGTAACATCAACACCAAGAATCCATTTTGTCGAGAGAGTGACTCTCCCAGTATGAAGATCTTATTTTCTTTTCCTAGTTTTTTTTCTTGTGTTTGCCAATATTTCTGTCAATATAGTGAAGGTGAGAGAAGTGAAGCCATGAACAATTTAAACGTGAGAGAGAGATTAACATTTAACAGTTCATAAGAGTTTTTTCTTGCAATATCCAGTACAAGATTCTCTCAGTTGTTACTTCCTTATATCTTCACGTTTATCATTAAGGATATCTACAAAATACTATATAATAGCATTTTCCATCCTGCTTTTTCAGAATTCTATTAAAATATAAACCATAATATAAATATAATTTTAACAGCTGTGTGAGACAGTACAGATATGTGTGTGACATAGTGTTGGATAATATGTATTGAAAATGTGCTGGGAATTTTTTTTATACATACATACATATATATATATATATATATATATATATATATATATATATATATATATATATATATATATATATATATATATATATATATATATATATATATATATATATATTTTCCAACAAGTCGGCCGTCTCCCACCGAGGCAGGGTGACCCAAAAAAGAAAGAAAATCCCCAAAAAGAAAATACTTTCATCATCATTCAACACTTTCACCACACTCGCACATTATCACTGTTTTTGCAGAGGTGCTCAGAATACAACAGTCTAGAAGCATACACATATAAAGATACACAACATATCCCTCCAAACTGCCAATATCCCAAACCCCTTCTTTAAAGTGCAGGCATTGTACTTCCCATTTCCAGGACTCAAGTCCGACTATATGAAAATAACCGGTTTCCCTGAATCCCTTCACTAAATATTACCCTCCTCACACTCCAACAGTTCGTCAGGTCCCAAGTACCATTCGTCTCCATTCACTCCTATCTAACACGCTCACGCACGCTTGCTGGAAGTCCAAGCCCCTTACCCACAAAACCTCCTTTACCCCCTCTCTCCAACCCTTTCGAGGACGACCCCTACCCCGCCTTCCTTCCCCTATAGATTTATATGCTTTCCATGTCATTCTACTTTGATCCATTCTCTCTAAATGACCAAACCACCTCAACAACCCCTCTTCTGCCCTCTGACTAATACTTTTATTAACTCCACACCTTCTCCTAATTTCCACACTCCGAATTTTCTGCATAATATTTACACCACACATTGCCCTTAAACAGGACATCTCCACTGCCTCCAACCGTCTCCTCGCTGCTGCATTTACCACCCAAGCTTTACACCCATATAAGAGTGTTGGTACTACTATACTTTCATACATTCCCTTCTTTGCCTCCATAGATAACGTTTTTTGACTCCACATATACCTCAACGCACCACTCACCTTTTTTCCCTCATCAATTCTATGATTAACCTCATCCTTCATAAATCCATCCGCCGACACGTCAACTCCCAAGTATCTGAAAACATTCACTTCTTCCATACTCCTCCTCCCCAATTTGATATCCAATTTTTCTTTATCTAAATCATTTGACACCCTCATCACCTTACTCTTTTCTATGTTCACTTTC
>NW_027198689.1:0-10000 GCF_038502225.1 Cherax quadricarinatus
TTTATCAAAAGTTTTTTTACTGTATCATGATTTTTGAATACAACTTTAATATTAAAAGTCTTAAGAAGAGAAGGCATATCAACCAAGTTTTCATGGTAAGGGAGAACCAACATATTTTTAGTTGAATAAGGCTAGTTACCCCTTTTTGGATTGTGAAAAGTATTTCTAGCAACTTTAAAAGATTTATCAATTACATTTCTTGGGTATTTCAAATCATTACCTATTTCATAAATTTTGGATATTTCCTCATCTATGAACTCTGGACTACAAATTCGTAAAGCTCTCAAAAACATTGATGAGAAAACAGACAGTTTAACTCTGTCTTGATGAGAAGAATAATAGTGGACATAGGAACAGTTATTTGTAGGTTTTCTGTAAATTTTAAATTTGAATTCATTATTACCCTTAATAATTAAAACATCTAGAAAAGGCAATGAGTTATTTTCTTCAAATTCAACAGTAAAATTTATAGAATGGGCTAAGCTATTTAATTTGCCAAGGAAATGGTGTATATCTACATTTTTGGGCATAAGACACAAAGTATCATCAACATATCTGAACCATTTAGCTCTATTAGGGAGGATTGTGTTAAGCAGCCTTGTTTCAAAAAATTCCATGTATAGGTTACTAAGAACAGGTGAAAGAGGATTTCCCATTGCCATACCAAACTTCTGAGTGTAAAACTTATCATTAAATACAAATTTTACATCAACAATGCAAAGTTTAATAAGTTTAATGATAGTAGGAACTGGCAATGGTAAATCATAGTTAACGAGTTCTTCAGATAAGAAACTTAATAAATCATCAACAGGAACTTTCGTAAACAAGGAAGTAACATCAAAACTAACCATGTTAAAATCATTTAAGTCAGTAGAATAGTTTGTTGGTGGGTTGTGTGAAAGACCTGTCCAGTTCGGCCGGCAGGCCTGCTGTCTCGCTTCAGGTGTTGTGGGATCTGATAGTGAGGTGTGGGCTACCCCTTTATATACCTTCCTTTGATGCTTTACTTTCATTGTTCATTGATAATGTGAGTAGTCACGAAAGCGCTTGGAATTTCTCTATTCTTTCACAGTGGTTGTTTTGCATATTCTGAAATCACCTGTTTACTGTGATCTTATTGCATAATATATATATATATATACATATATATATATATATATATATATATATATATATATATATATATATATATATATATATATATATATATATATATATATATATATATATATATATATATATATATATATATATATATATATAAGTAGACATTAGGCCAGGAACTATTTATTTAAAAGACACAAACATGAATGGGAATCTCCTCCAGGTCCTATGAAGGTGGACACAAACCAAGTATGCAGCAAATATAGCTCCCTCTGCATGACCAAAATGAGACGTTGCAACATGAAAACGATTGCTTTGGGTCCCTAGGGATATTAATGTGACTGGAATCCAGTTCTTTGATGAAACGTGTGGCATTCATTCCCCACGATCCCAGGATCTCCTATCCCAATGTGGCAAATTGATACTGAATGCCTAGGTCCGTATACCTGCTGATTTTGTATACGTCCCTGTGATCTGAAGCAATTCCCAGCTGCCCAACGCTGTTATAGATGTAGGCGTCATCCAGAGTCGACACACTGGTATAGTACCATGTTAAAAGCTTGCTATTATTAAAAGGAGAAATAGTGACTCAGCCGGGGTGGTTTGCGGGACTGTGAGTGTTGCTGGAGGCTAGGGATCAGGGCTCTCTCTTGGCCCGGCACCCAGCTGAAGCAAGACTCCTCTTTATGATGTTACTGACTTCACTCTGTCTCGCGGAGAGCCACTGCAATTCGGAGGGTCTGCGGGACAAGGCGTGTGACCATTGCCTAAATGGTAACTGTTAGGAGGAAGTTCGCAGACTGATGTGCACTCACAGCTTGGAGATGGGCAATTCTCCCTGTTGAACGTTACTACCCTGAGCCCCCTTTCCCCCTAACATGCCTGGGATTGAGGACTGCATCCGCTGTTTATCTTCAAGGCAAATATTCAGTATACTCCCTAGCATGTACTTTAGAAGAGAGTCATATTCCTTGAGTTTTAGACTGCCGAAGGCTGAGGAGCATCTCAAGAAGTAGGTAAGTTTTGGGATGGACAGGCACCTGGTGAGTAGGTAGAAGGCATCATGTGTATCAGTGTCTTCCAGCCTGCCTTCCATCGCCCTGAGGGCTGAGATATTTTTCCTAGAATCAGATCAATGGCTCGAGCTCCTGGTAAGGTAGCACTAATATCCTCAATGATCTGTTGGTTGGTAGAAAATATTTCACAATTGGTAGATTAACGATAGTCCCAGGCTCTCTCCAATGTCTTTCATTTTCCCGATGTCCTCAAGGAGAGATTCTGTAGTGCCACCCAGAGTATCATCATCCATAAACCAGATACTGAGTTCACTGAACAGTGTTTCTGTGACTTCCATGATGACCACACAGAAAAGAAGAGAGGCGAGAGGGTCTCCCTGTTGCACTCCTTCACACGAGTCAATTTCCTGTTCACCAAACTGGAGTTAAGAGCACCATTATAAAGCGATTTAATGCATGGATAAAGGGAAGGAAAATGTCTAGAAACTACACAAAGAACAACATTTCTTCTAAGTTAAACAATTTTACAAGCTCTAATTTAATCAGGGCTTTTTGACCTGAAACGTTATTACATAAGAACATAAGAACATGAGAAAGAAGGAACACTGCAGCAAGCCTACTGACCCATGCGCAGCAGGTCCATGTGTCCCCCCCCCCCCGATTAGCCCAATGACCCACCCAGTCTGGTCAGCTCCACTCAAGGAAGGAGCACGGCACCAGCTCCAGCAGCACAAGCTAGTCAGGTCCAACTCACACCCACCCACACCCACTCATGTATTTATCTAACCTATTTTTAAAACTACACAACGTTTTGATGTATACCCGTGCTGCCTGGGCAGAAAAAAAAAATTGCAAACACCATTTATAAGTTATTATAAAACGAGGAAGCAGAAAGAAAGGGTGAAAATAAGTACCGAAGAATGGCGAAAATAAGGAAGCAGAGAGAATGGGTAAAAATAAGGAAGTACTGAGCAAAGGTAAAAAGAAAACGGAACGAGAGCCAATTTCTGCGACCTACTTGAGGCCGGCACCGAAAACCTGTAAACAAAGATAATATAAATCAATAGTGATTGGTGGTGGAAATGGGCGGCAGAAGAAGAGGAGGAGGACGGGAAGAAAGAAAAGTAAGAAGAGGAAAAGAAGAAGGAGGAGGAAAATAATGAAAATGATGGAAAGGAAAAAGAATAACAGGTGGAGAAACACAAAGAGGACGAAGAGGAGAGGGAAGAGGAGTACGAAGATAATAAGGAAGGAGAACAAATTAGATGAAAAGACAAAGAGTTTGCAGGAAAAGAAGGAGAGAAGGATAAGACGAAGAAGACGACGATGGAGAGGATAATGAAGAGGTGGACTGGATGGTAGGAAAAGGAAATGGTGCAAATGCGAGACGATGAATAAACGAAGAACAGCGATAAAGAGGAACAGAAAAAGATAAGTACGAGGTGGACTAGCAGGGAAGGAAAGATGAAGGGAGAAGATGGGGAAGAGAAGGAGAAAGATGAGAAGAGGAGAATAAAGAAGAGAAGAAGAAAGATAAAGATGAAGAGAAGAATGAAAAAGATAGCAGAATGATGAATTAGTTTAAGTAGTTTCCAGGAAGTTTAGAATAAGAAGATAAAGGACGAAAAAGAGAAGTAGAAGGACGAAGAAGAAGAGGAGGACGAGGAGGAGAAACAAGAGTCATCCTACCCTCAGCAACAACAAGGGAGAGAACGAGAGTGGGAGGTGTAAAATTCTTTGCAAAGTTACACCCTTTTCAGTACACCTTTTACAACACTTATTGCAGATTCCTCCACACTGCCGTGATCATTCTCTATAATCACTCGTAAACTCCTCACAAAGCGCTGGTAATTTCTCTGGATTCTTCCCTCGTTGTCACGCTCACACGAAGTCATTTCACCTGTTCCACCGAGCCAATACCGGTCTCGTGGTGGATAAGACACATGCACAACACTTGGCCAACTTTTGCAATAAAGATACCCTTGTGTTGTACAGGTCTTATTCTTCAACGTGTCGGTACTGTGTTCCATCAGTTATATGATACCAATCGCTTAGTTCACATAATTCTCGGTTCTGGCTGCCACAACCAGTCAACAAACAACGATACTGACCACCTTTCTGTATCCTAGTAACTGCTTTGAAGGGTGAGCTTAGGCTCGGTAATAACTTAAACGTATGAGCACAACAAATAATATATTGCGAGAAGGATTGAACATCTGATATATTTTTTACATTATTTTTCTCACATTGAAATTCTACTTTAACCTATACTTATATGTCATCAAAACTGGGAAGAAGAAACAATATTTTGCATGCGTCTTATGGTCTACAATTACGCTGGCACTTACATGATTGTGTCTCTAGTCAACCCTGGTATTATATTATGGCTCATTAGTCTATAAAATTAGATTCAAATTATTAGATTTTCAACCTTTCAGGGAGGTGTCTTGATGTCGGTGAAGTGTTTTGATTGAAAAAAAAACAATAGTTACACTTGATGCTGTCTATGCGTGTATGTTCTTACAACATGCGGGTATGTTGCAAATGCTTTGACGCCAGAAACTTTCCGAAAGTCACATGACTTCCCTTTATTCTCACACGAGCAATAACGGTACACCACAGTCTGTGACCTGATAATACAGGCTACTGAGTAGCGGAATGACTGTTTATTATAACGATAATAAATGATATTCAACACTGGAGGAGAAGGAAAAACAGTCATCACCTTTTAACTTCCTTCAGCCCCACAAGAAGACTGGGAGGGAGGGAGGCGGGCACAGGAGATAGCAAAGTAGGGAGAGAAGGACGAGGGAGGAAAAATAAGTAGAGATAGAGTGGAAGAGCGTTAGCTTGTCCAATTCCTTTCTGTCCATGGTCTTTTTCTTCTTTCTCTTCATTTCATGCGACTTTCCTTGTAATGGACTTTGTAGCCTATCCCTTTTCCTTCTCCTGTCTTCTTTGTTTTCTTCTCCCTGCTCCACTCCTGCCTTTTCTCTCCCCCCTGCTTCTTTCTTGAGTGTTCTCCGATTCTCCGGTAAGTGTTCTATTCTCCTCGTTCCTGTGTGTTGTTTTCTCCAAGTTAATCTCCAGTTTGTGCTTTTCTTCCTGCTTCTGCTTGCTCTCTTCTCCCTGCCTCCTATCATTTTTTTCCTTCTTTCTGCTCTTTCTGTTGTATTCTCCCCCCCCTCCTTCCTTTATTCTTTCTGCTATTGTATTTTGTCTTCATTCTGTTTTTTTTTTTTGTCATGTTCTTTTTCCCAGCTCCTTACTGTTCTAATTCTGCTTCTCCTTTTCTTCTATTTCCTTGTCTCTTGTTGTTCTCTCCCTTTTCCTATTGTTTTATCCAGTTTCCCACATCCTTTCTATTGACACATTTTGTCTTTCGTCTTTGCACTTCTTGACGTTTCTTACATATGTTTCCATCCTCACTGCAAGTATAGTTACTTCTTTCCCTTGTTTTATTTAAAAATAAAAAAAAAAATAATGTTGAAAATTGCATAAAATGCAACAAGTTGATGATTAAGATACATGTGCAACAGTTGGGTGTCTTTATTGATGAAACGTATCGCCTACACAGTAGGCTTCTTCAGTCAAATACAAAGGCAGCAGGTGTAGCTGTGAAATGAAGATGATGTAATCATCAACCTTGTAGAAAAAGTTTTTGAGGTGGTCTGTCCCTCAGCCTGGAGAAGAGCTCAGCTCCATGATCTGGAACAAGGTGGTCAATCCCTCAGCCTGGAGAAGAGCTCAGCTCCATGGTCTGGAACAGAGTGGTCAATCCCTCAGCCTGCAGAAGAGCTCAGCCCATGGTCTGGAACAAGATGGTCAGTCCTTCAACCTGTCGAAGAGCTCAGTTCCATGGTCTGGAACAAGGTGGTCAATCCCTCAGCCTGGAGAAGAGCTCAGCTCCATGGTCTGGAACAAGGTGGTCAATCCCTCAGCCTGGAGAAGAGCTCAGCTCCATGGTCTGGAACAAGGTGGTCAGTCCCTCAGCCTGGAGAAGAGCTCAGCTACATGGTCTGGAACAAGGTGGTCAGTCCCTCAGCCTGGAGAAAAGCTCAGCTCCATGGTTTGGAACAAGGTGGCCAGTCCCTCAGCCTGGAGAAGAGCTCAGCTCCATGGTCTGGAACAAGGTGGTCAGTCCCTCAGCCTGGAGAAGAGCTCAGCTCCATGGTCTGGAACAAAATGGTCAATCCCTCAGCCTGGAGAAGAACTCAGCTCCATGGTCTGGAACAAGGTGGTCAGTCCCTCAGCCTGGAGAAGAGATTCAGCTTCATGGTCTTGAACGATATGAAGTTGAAGCATGAGAACTGAGTCTTAAATACTGTCGAAGGTGAGGTGGAAGATTTCGAAGTCATCGCAGGAAACTGGAATCACTAGCAATAGGAGGCAGGTCCCTCGGTAATCCAATTTTCCTCACTGGTGACACAGTTTACGACTGCTTTACCTCACCTGTCTGCAGTATATAAGCTGCTTCTCTGCGCATATGCTTTACTCTTATCAAGATTGTTGGACTGATCACATCTAGTCCAGGCTGATGGACTGATTTTCAGCCATTCTTCTCTGTGGCAACAGTTAGGCATCTTTAATCCGAAACGTTTCGCCTACACAGTAGGCTTCTTCAGTCGAGTACAGAAAGTAGGCAGGAGCAGTAGAGATGTGAAGACGTTTGTAATCAGTATATCACCCTTGAAGTCGAAGATTTGAGGTTGTCAGTCCCTCAGCCTGGACTGGAACACTACACAAATAACTCGCACATAGAAAGAAACTTACGCGCGGGTTATTTGTATATTAAATCATACCTCATCCCTGAGGGGCCGCACTTAATACCAGAGTGGTTATATTACACCAGGGGCTCCATTATTATAGAGGACATAATACCACAGTAGCCACAGTATCATGGGAGTCCTTCTTAAGTCGTCGGCGATTACGCTTCCGTATGTGATATAATTAATACCACAGGAGTCACTTGCTACAACGGTTACTACACGACAGAGGCCAAAAAGCCAGAGGTGTCACAACACAACGGGAGTGATCCTTAACAACCAGACCCTCACTCACAGACATAAAGAAAAATTTACTAATGACCTGAATCATTATTTTGCTTTAAAACATCTGATATTACAAATGTCACACAACACAATAAAGCAATACTGCAATTTGACATGTGGGTCAAATTCTGCAAAGAGAATTAAGAAAAAAAGTTGTAAACTAGAGAAATGAACTAGTAAAAAATTGAGTAAATTGGACTGTTCAGTTGCTACAAATACGAAGTTAAACTTGATAAATACATTTCAATATTAATACAAAAAAATCATATCGTTAACATTAATAGAAAACGTAAGATCTGAGGCGATAAATTGTTTATTGAATTAACTGAAAGGTTTGTGATGCATTAGGATATGTAGTGAGGCGCCTCCGTCCCTCGTGATCACAGTGTCTGGTGCTGGGAGAGTAAGCCTCCCTACAACTTCAGAAATGTTAAATGCTCCTGGGTTTTGATTAATCAAGGAGTGAGAAGAGCAGGAAGAAAAGAACGAGCAAGATAGAAGCTGAAGAAAAGAGAGCAAAAAAAGCGCTTGGGATAATTTCTTTGTGTTCTCTCCATCTTTCTTCAGCCCAAACTTAAGTGGGTGACCTTCTATCAGAAACTTATATTAAATATTGTCGAACTTTACAATGATCCCTTTAAGTTCTGTGAATGTACATCGTAGTAATATACTTCCTGACCTACGGAAACTGGGCTTTATGATATACACATTCTGAAGGGTCTGAAAGGGCATATTTCATACCCTTGACGTGGATAACTGCATTAATATTCCATTTCCGAAAACCACTTACCTCAGACAATGATTATTCTCACTACAGATCCTTCGCTCTTACTAGCGCTATTTGTAAATTTACTTCTTACTCTTTTTTAATACATTCGCAATGCCTTGCATACAATAACATTGAGTCATTGAAGTCTTTCATAGTCTAGAAAAAACTTACAACACTACCAGGTGTCACATTTCGATCCGAGAGTTCCTTAGGACAGCGAGACAAACGACCATTTTTCTTCCAAGATCAGAGAGGCACTTCTGTGCCATTAAATAACAATCGATTTGAAGATTGAGACACTTATGCAGCATATGGGAATCTTTATTCAGGAAACGTTTCGCCACACAGTGGCTTCATCAGTCCAATACAAAGAGGAAGGCGTAAGGAGAGGAGGAGTATGAGGTAATCAGTCCCTCAACCTGGAGTCGATGTGTTCAGTCCATCAATCTTGTAGAATGTACAGCATAGGGCCGTAGACGTGGCTTATATACTGTAGTGAGGTGAGGTGAAGCAGGCGGAGGCGGGGTCATAGTGGTACCATCCACTAGTCGAAGTAGGTCTTCGTCCAAAGGTTGAACAAGTGTTGAAGAATTCTTTGTAACAAGATCCCATGATGCTGCAGTGTCTGACAGTTGTGATGAATGGTTTGAAAAACCGACAAGTTGAAGATTGAGACACTTATGCGGCATGTGCATAAGTGTCTCAATATGCAAGTTTTTCAAACCATTCATCTTGCAGCATCATGGGATCTTGTTACAAAGAATTCTCCAACACTTGTTCAACCTTTGGACGAAGACCTACTTCGACTAGTGGATGGTACCATTATGACCCCGCCTCCGCCTGCTTCGCTTCACCTCACCTCACTACAGTATATAAGGGGCGTCTACGGCCCTATGCTGTACATTCTACAAGATTGATGGACTGAACACATCGACTCCAGGCTGAGGGACTGATTACCTCGTACTCCTCTTCTCCTTACCCCTTCCTCTTTGTAATGGACTGATGAAGCCACTGTGTGGCGAAACGTTTCCTGAATAAAGATTCTCATATGCTTCATAAGTGTCTCAATCTTCAACTTGTCGGTTTTTCAAACCATTCATCACAACAGTAGAAATTATCTTCACATATATAGTGTGGTTGAACTGATACTGAAGGAAGGTTACTTGATACCGGTGGGGGGCTCTTGATCCAGTGAAGATGACCTAGTGTTCCATTGTTTGGATCGAACTTGATTATTTCCCATTCCCCTCCAGTGCTATACCACCTTTTTTGATTTATTACCAACCACTACATATAATAATAATAATAATAATAATAATAATAATAATAATAATAATAATAATAATAATAATAATAATATTGATAATTCATGAGTGGCAATTGGGGAAGTAAGTCCAGCAAATGCCACAGACAATATTAAAAAGTTCCATTTCGGATGCAGGAAGGTTGAAGGTATTTTACCTACTTTTATATAAGCTGTGAGAATGTTTTGCTTGTCCTTATTAATTTTCATTTCCATGTTGAAAGTACTACTTAAAGAATGTAACCTGGTAATTTTACAAATGCTCCTGGATGTGTTAATGACGTGATTCAGCACGAACAATAGGACGTTATCCCGCTATTGCATGATATACATTTCACATTAACTCATGTCTGGCCTGGAACGACCTGGAACGACCGTTGCATTAGACATTTCATCTCCCAGGTTTGGGAAGCATGTATGTCTGTGGGTTGTTGCTTATGGTGTTACATGTTTATGTGAAAACTATCGTGCCCTTACCGAAGGCTTGCTCCTTGGTTTCTACCAGCGTTCCAGCTATTTGTTTTGAATTATTCAGTGTTATGGAGACCTGTGTGTATTTAAGGAAAGTTTTATATATGTATGTACACGTAGGTACCGCCAGGTGATAGCATGGTAGTACAGGCGCCAAACTTTTAGTTTAGTCTTCCCGAACATAGAAGGTCTAGTGTGTTAGTGTGATTCGTAAATGGTCCCACATGGATCATTTACAAGGCATAATAACACACTAGAGCGAGGGAGCCAGTATATATAGGCGAGG
>NW_027198689.1:15000-40904 GCF_038502225.1 Cherax quadricarinatus
TTATCTACCACCCATCGTCTCTGTTATCTACCACCCATCGTCTCTGTTATCTACCACCCATCGTCTCTGTTATCTACCACCCATCGTCTCTGTTATCTACCACCCATCGTCTCTGTTATCTACCACCCATCGTCTCTGTTATCTACCACACATCGTCTCTGTTATCTACCACCCATCGTCTCTGTTATCTACCTCCCATCGTCTCTGTTATCTACCACCCATCGTCTCTGTTATCTACCACCCATCGTCTCTGTTATCTACCACCCATCGCCTCTGTTATCTACCACCCATCACCTCTGTTATCTACCACCCATCGCCTCTGTTATTTACCACCCATCACCTCTGTTATCTACCACCCATCGTCTCTGTTATCTACCACCCATCGTCTCTGTTATCTACTACCCATCGTCTCTGTTATCTACCACCCATCGTCTCTGTTATCTACCACCCATCGTCTCTGTTATCTACTACCCATCGTCTCTGTTATCTACCACCCCTCTGTTATCTACCACCCATCGCATCTGTTATCTACCGCCCATCACCTCTGTTATCTATCACCCATCGCCTCTGTTATCTACCACCCATCGTCTCTGTTATCTACCACCCATCGTCTCTGTTATCTACCACCCATCGTCTCTGTTATCTACCACCCATCGTCTTTGTTATCTACCACCCATCGTCTCTGTTATCTACCACCCATCGTCTCTGTTATCTACCACCCATCGTCTCTGTTATCTACCACCCATCGTCTCTGTTATCTACCACCCATCGTCTCTGTTATCTACCACCCATCGTCTCTGTTATCTACAACCCATCGTCTCTGTTATCTACCACCCATCGTCTCTGTTATCTACCTCCCATCGTCTCTGTTATCTACCACCCATCGTCTCTGTTATCTACCACCCATCGTCTCTGTTATCTACCACCCATCGCCTCTGTTATCTACCACCCATCACCTCTGTTATCTACCACCCATCGCCTCTGTTATTTACCACCCATCACCTCTGTTATCTACCACCCATCGTCTCTGTTATCTACCACCCATCGTCTCTGTTATCTACTACCCATCGTCTCTGTTATCTACCACCCATCGTCTCTGTTATCTACCACCCATCGTCTCTGTTATCTACTACCCATCGTCTCTGTTATCTACCACCCCTCTGTTATCTACCACCCATCGCATCTGTTATCTACCGCCCATCACCTCTGTTATCTATCACCCATCGCCTCTGTTATCTACCACCCATCGTCTCTGTTATCTACCACCCATCGTCTCTGTTATCTACCACCCATCGTCTCTGTTATCTACCACCAATCACCTTTGTTATATACCACCCATCGCCTCTGTTATCTACTACCCATCGTCTCTGTTATCTGCCACCTATCGCCTCTGTTATCTACTACCATCGTCTTTGTTATCTACCACCCATCGTCTCTGTTATCTACTACCATCGTCTCTGTTATCTACCACCCATCGCCTGTGTTATCTACTACCATCGTCTCTGTTATCTACCACCCATCGCCTCTGTTATCTACTACCCATCGTCTCTGTTATCTACCACCAATCACCTTTGTTATCTACCACCCATCGCCTCTGTTATCTACTACCATCGTCTCTGTTATCTACCACCCATCGCCTCTGTTATCTACTACCATCGTCTCTGTTATCTGCCACCCATCGCCTCTGTTATCTACTACCCATCGTCTCTGTTATCTACCTCCCATCGCCTCTGTTATCTACTACCATCGCTTCTGTTATCTACCACCCATCGCCTCTGTTATCTACTACCATCGCCTCTGTTATCTACCACCATCGCCTCTGTTATCTACCATCCATCGTCTCTGTTATCTACCACCAATCATCTTTGTTATCTACCACCCATCGCCTCTGTTATCTACTACCATCGCCTCTGTTATCTACCACCCATCGCCTCTGTTATCTACTACCATCGCCTCTGTTATCTACCACCCATCGCCTCTGTTATCTACTACCATCGCCTCTGTTATCTACCACCCATCGCCTCTGTTATCTACTACCATCGCCTCTGTTATCTACTACCATCGCCTCTGTTATCTACCACCATCGCTTCTGTTATCTACCACCCATCGCCTCTGTTATCTACTACCATCGTCTCTGTTATCTACCACCCATCGCCTCTGTTATCTACTACCATCGCCTCTGTTATCTACCTCCCATCGCCTCTGTTATCTACTACCATCGCCTCTGTTATCTACCTCCCATCGCCTCTGTTATCTACCACCCATCGTCTCTTTTATCTACCACCCCTCTGTTATCTACTACCATCGTCTCTGTTATCTACCACGCATCGCCTCTGTTATCTACTACCATCGCCTCTGTTATCTACCTCCCATCGCCTCTGTTATCTACCACCCCTCTGTTATCTACTACCATCGCCTCTGTTATCTACCACCAATCACCTTTGTTATCTACCACCCATCGCCTCTGTTATCTACTACCATCGTCTCTGTTATCTACCACCCATCGCCTCTGTTACAACACTGTGTTGACACACGTATTTATTCTTAACCAAATAATGTTGACTACGTCAAGGAACTACCACAAGTTTCTATCAACCCTAATTCTTCTAAACTTCCGCGTGGCCATCTGGACCTGGATACAAAAACATGAGGAAGGGGTGAGGAAGGCGGAATCGAAGAAGTGAAGAAGGGAGGTAGATGGTGAGAAAGCAAGAGCTGGGAAAGATGGGGAGGAGGAGGGTCAGCGTGCTGAGATTACACTGGAAAAAAACTGTGTCCAATTTTCGTAAGCAAGGCGTTGTTGGGGAAGTTGGAACGAATATGAGGAGAAAGTAAACGAAAAAAAGATTAAAAAATAATATAAAGTAAATGAGAAAACTTGAGAAAACCCAGTGGAACAAACTCAAATATTATACTACGTATAAAGCAGAGTGTATGCAATAATTTTGCAAAAATCATTCTGAATGTAACGAAAAAAATATATTTCACTGTTTATTATTAAATTATTGTACACTTATCTAAAATATATTTAGCTGAATTAGGCTAAATTAAATTGCGCTTGTGATAATAAGGTTAGGTAAATTTTCTAAGGTTCTTTTGGTACAAAATTATTATTTTTTACATTAACATAAAAAAAATATTTCTTTAAACGTATAAGAGAAAATTTTAGAAATGACTTAATTTTATTAAATAAGCTCTTGCTAACTGACCAGTTTTATCTATTCGGCAAGACATATATATATATATATATATATATATATATATATATATATATATATATATATATATATATATATATATATATATATATATATATATATATATATATATATATATATATATATATATATATATATATATATATATATATACAAAAAACTACAGTGGGAGTTGAATAATAGCTCTAGGCCTTTCGTGTTGCAATCAGCACATCATCTGGAGCTTGAAAAGTTGCAGAAATGAGTAAAAAATCTCATCAGATTCGTTCAAAAGGACGCTTTGCGAAACACTTATTAATTCGACTTATTAAATGGACTCAGTAGAAGATTAGTTAATGCCTTAGAGGTATTCAGTAGCTTATTACTGAAGCAGGTAGATGTCACTGAACACATTTCTAACGCTTAAGGACTAATTACCTCTTGTATTCCTCCAGTTAAAATTTTTTCATGGATAAGGGACTGATTACTTAATATTCTGTTCTCGGTTTATAAGATCTTCATTGAAATAATGCCAATGGTAGGACAAAGTTCTTGAAATTAAAAATATCCATTGTTTTATAAGTGTCTAATTTACAGAAATTTTTCAATCCAAGTCTCAATTATCATGTGATAATTGAGACTTTTCTAGTAGAGCGAGTGGAACAGGCAGAGCAGTTGTAATGTGGCATGTTCAGGGAATCCGTTCCACTCCTTTATTACTGGTAACAAAAGGTGTTTGAGGCCTCACCACCTACTGTAGGTGCTATAAAATTGTGTTCACTTCCCCTAATGCCATACTGGTTATGGTTCCTAACCTTAACAAACATACCAGCAAGATATTCTAGACACTGTTTATGAACAATTTTATGAACAGGATTTAACTTTATTTACATTAGTTTGTCTTCAACATTCACCATATCCAGTTGTTGTCATTCATCCTGGTTCACATGCTCTCATGGACACAGCTCCAGTATGACTCTCACCATTTTGTTCTGGGTGATTTGTAGTCTTTCATTTTCACCTTTGAAACAGAAGCTCATAAAGAGCATGAATAATCTACATGTTATTGTAGCATAAAAGCTAGACATAGGTTCCTGCGAACCTCAGTACGTAGACACTGTGCTTGTCTGTAGAGGAAATTTAGCCTGGCATTCACTTTTTTTACTGTACTGCTCTCTATCAATTCTCCTTACATACTTGTGTCAAAGGGAATTGCCAGATATATCAATGATGATACTGAAATTATAGGATCCCCCATTACACTGAACATGACTTCTGTTTTCCTGAGGTGTATCAACAGTTGTCTACTAACCACTTGCTGTAGTACTCTTCTAGTTCTAGTGACAGTACGTTTTCTACTTAGCTATATCTAGTGGATCTTTACGTAAGATTAGCAGAGCACTGTCGTCTACACACAATAGCTGATAGGCATGTCATTCACATAGCATAAAAACAGTAAAGGACCCAGGATACTACCTTGGAAAACCCCACATGTTCTCGGCAAGGGTTCTTTTTCCGTATTATTGATCAGCGTTACTGATCTTCATAATCTGATTCCTGTTGCTCAGGTAGGACGTAACTCAGCCTACAGAGGTTATGCCTGTAGTTTGTAGTTTCTTACACAATAAATTATGGTTAATTGTATCGAGTGCCTTTCGCAAGTCACCATACCTATAAGATTTCCTAACGACATTTGCGTTTTCAGGTAACTCAGATTAATTAGGGAGGTATCAGTATAGTAAGATCTGAAACCTGATTGGAAACTGTGGAGAATATTTTTATTAGGTGAATGTTGTGTAAGAATGGTATATAATACCGACAAGATGAAATTAAGACACATGTGCAACATCTGGGTATCTTTATTGTAGACGTTTCGCCATCCAGTGGCTTTATCAATACAAATTCCAGGACATAACTTGAAGACAGTAGAACTATGTACAGAAGATACCCAGATGTTGCACATGTGTCTTACTCTCATCTTGTCGGTATTATATACCATTCGTACACAACTTGTCAGACACTGCAACATCATGGAATCTTGATTCTGAGGACATGTACATAACCTTCACGACTACGACAACTACTACTACAACTAACCCATCTCTTTGGGAAGGACCTACTTCCACTGGGGAATCCCGCCTACCAGTGACTATGCCCTCGTCTGCTACACCTGACGTTACTATATAAGCGCCAGGCTCCTTTCTTCTGCTTCAGAATCTCCACGACTATGGTGCTCTTCGCACCTACTCCTAGGTTGAGGGACTGATTACCTCATCTTCTGTACATAGTTCTACTGTCTTCAAGTTATGTCCTAGAATTTGTATTGATAAAGCCACTGGATGGCGAAACGTCTACAATAAAGATACCCAGATGTTGCACATGTGTCTTAGTTTCAGAGCAAGCCTTCCCAAGTGGTGAACATGGCTCGTTTAGTGACTCTAAGAAAAGAAATAAGAAGTATTAATGATAAATCATTCTTCACATATGACAGGCAAGTTTTAGGGTATGCAGAACAAGAATGAAGCCTACACCAAATAAAATATGCTAAGAACCTAGAGAAACCCTTGGGAACGAATTATATGATGTGATCAAATGAACCGAACCTGATGTCATTAGAGGATACAAAGACCATGAATGACATGACGACATACAAAACATTCGGAGAACTTTAGAGTGGACAAAGAAAGTTCTTTCAAGAGGCGGAAAGCGGGTACTCGAGTGCCCTGTTGCATGTTAGTCACAAAGGAGTCGAAGTAATGTAATAAAATAATTCTTTAGGCTTTAAGTGGTCAGAAAATGGATGGAAAGGATGAAGAGGTTTTAGAGGCAGACTGCTTAGTTGACGAGGTAGGTATCACAGGACCAACTAGGCCAGGTAGACGTAAACCGGGCGAGGACCAGTTTAAGAGGTATGGCCAGTTTAGATACTGCTGCAAACTGCAAATAAATAAACATAGAGAGGTATACAAGCATTAATTACTACTATCACGTCGTCATATTATTTGAATAAACCAGAAAAAAGCTGTATCTATATATAATAACAAGAAATACATTTAACATTTCACCGTTAAGAAACCTAAGTACAGAATTATTCCAAAATATTTCACATGTGACTCACCGACTAGAACTGAACAATTTCGGGAACAGCAGAGAACATGAAAAAATACTTACACACCCACACAATCATTCGACACCAAGTTATCGTGTCAAATAAGGGTAATACTTAACAAAAGTATTTCAACAAAGTCCATTGAAGAGGTCGAGTTATCGGAGCTATTGGCTTTTATGGCCCCGTGCATCAGGAGAGTGTCAGAGGGGCAACATTATGAGCTTGTGTGGCGGGGGAGGAAATAGGGGAGAGGGAGGGATGGAGGCGAGGAAGGGGAGAGACAATAGTTGTTAGGTAAGACACATATGCAACAGTTAGACAACTTTATTCCGAAACGTTTCGCCTACACAGTAGGCTTCTTCAGTCGAATACAGAAAGTAGGCAGGAACAGTAGAGATGTGAAGACGATGTAATCAGTCCATCACCCTTGTAGTCGTAGAATTTGAGGTTGTCAGTCCCTCGGCCTGGAGAAGTTCAGTTCCATAGTCAGGAACTATCTGAAGATCAAGCGACAGTGCGGAGACTTAAATACTGTCGGAAGGAGAGGTGCAGAGTAGTAGTAGTAGTAGTAGTAGTAGTGAGAATGTAGCCACTGAGAGGTCATGTCCCTCTCAGATCCAACACTTCTCACTTGAAAAGCTTGTCCAAGGTGTTTTCTGTACCAAGATGCCATGTGTTGCAGTGTCTGACAAGATGAACATCAAAATGGTATACAATACCGACAGGTTGTTAGGTAAGACACATATGCAACAGTTAGACAACTTTATTCCGAATACAGAAAATAGGCAGGAACAGTAGAGATGTGAAGATGATGTAATCAGTCCATCACCCTTTCTGTATTCGACTGAAGAAGCCTACTGTGTAGGCGAAACGTTTCGGAATAAAGTTGTCTAACTGTTGCATATGTGTCTTACCTAACAACCTGTCGGTATTGTATACCATTTTGATGTTCAATTCTGAAATTAGACGCATTTCAGTCGCAGTGAGACCGGGAGACGTATCTTCTGTCTCTCCTATTATGAGTATTCTCAACAAATACGCATAATCATGCAGTGATTGTTCGGTAAAACTGATAAAATAACTAGCGAAAATTAATCAGAGCCCCACGTTTAGATCAGATTATCGAAAATAATATGTAACCACCGCTGTAACCAATCAACAGCTGATTTTATAATATGATTTTAAAACAACTGCTTCTGTGACTTGGCAGTCTCAAGAGCACCGTCTCAACTGTACTGTATCATCTGACAACCTTGGAAACATTCACAGAACATTCATTCTCATATCCCTCAAAACCATATAATTGTACTGGACGACTGTCAGTGAACAGACAGAAGTACAAAAAAAGGTACTGTACCGTGACTGGAACAATGATAATTATTTTTCCCCATCTGATTTCTTGCCCCTACCTTCTGTGGGCCCCTAGCTCCCTTGTGGGCCCCTAGCTCCCTTGTGGGCCCCTAGCTCCCTTGTGGGCCCCTAGCTCGCTTGTGGGCCCCTAGCTCCCTTGTGGGCTCCTAGCTCCCTTGTGGGCCCCTAGCTCCCTTGTGGGCCCCTAGTTCCCTTGTGGGCTCCTAGCTCCCTTGTGGGCCCCTAGCTCCCGTGTGGGCCCCTAGCTCCCTTGTGGGCCCCTAGCTCCCTTGTGGGCCCCTAGCTCCCTTGTGGGCCCCTAGCTCCCTTGTGGGCCCCTGGCTCCCTTGTGGGCCCCTAGCTCCCTTGTGGGCCCCTAGCTCCCTTGTGGGCCCTTAGCTCACTTGCAGTGCTCCTATTTCTTAGTATTTAACTGAATCTACTACCTCTCTTCTTCCTTTCCTTCTACCTCTCTTGTCCCGTCCCTGTCTGCTGACCTATATATATATTCCTATCCTTCTTGTTAGTGTGATTTTGTAAATGGTCCAAGTCAGACCGAAACATCTTCGTAAGTTTCTCTCTTCTATGTGCGGGTTATTTGAGTAATAAACAGAAGAATGGCCAAAAACTGAACTGTGATCCACGTATTTAGTACGTCGGAAGTTGTAACCACTAGAACGTCGTAAGTTGTAACCACTAGTACGTCGGAAGTTGTAACCACTAGTACGTCGGAAGTTGTAGCCACTAGTACGTCGGAAGTTGTAACCACTAGTACGTCGGAAGTTGTAACCACTAGTACGTCGGAAGTTGTAACCACTAGTACGTCGGAAGTTGTAACCACTAGAACGTCGGAAGTTGTAACCACTAGTACGTCGGAAGTTGTAACCACTAGTACGTCGGAAGTTGTAACCACTAGTACGTCGGAAGTTGTAACCACTAGTACGTTGGAAGTTGTAACCACTAGTACGTCGGAAGTTGTAACCACTAATACGTCGGAAGTTGTAACCACTGAACAAGGAAGTTACAAAAAATTTCACAAAATGCATTCTTTTTACTGTGGCAATCATCTGGAGAACTTTCATGCATATATTGACATACTTCAGTTTCCTATGAACAAATTAATACAAACCATTTCTAAACTTCCAATTTGTGCAACAGCTTAAGAAAGCCTTTTCTGTTCACCTTCAAACATACAAAAATTTCCAAGTTGATGCAAATTTAACAGTATACTAAAATAGATAAAAACTTGGAATAGGAGGATTCTGTGCGATTTCTGGAGAATGCCTCTTCTGATCGGTTTGTAACTTCTAGCACGAGTGTTTGTTGAATAGACGGTTTGCGTTGTTACTGGACAGAATTAAGTTCAATTTGCCAACAATTTTAAGTGAATTTTTATTAATATTTCAGTTCAATGATTAAAGGAAGCCTATTGTCATGGACTTCTCAATATTAACTCTGATGCATTCAAAAAGATGACGGCTTACTTGTCTGCTTATATGTCTGCTTATATGTCTGCTTATATGTCTGCTTATATGTCTGCTTATATGTCTGCTTAATTGTCTGATTATATGTCTGCTTATATGTCTGCTTATATGTCTGCTTAATTGTCTGATTATATGTCTGCTTATAAGAACATAAGAACATAAGAATGTAGGAACACTGCAGAAGGCCTACTGGCCCATACGAGGCAGGTCCTTATCAAAACGACATCTACCTAAAGCTACTCAAGAAACAACTCCCGCACCCCCCAACACCAATCAAACCCAGCCCCTCCCACTCATATATTTGTCCAGTCTCTTCTTAAAGCTACCCAAGGTCCTAGCCTCTATCACCCCACTGGGAAGACTGTTCCACGCATCTACAACTCTGTTAGAAAACCAGTACTTACCTATGTCCTTTCTAAATCTAAATTTATCCAACTTAAATCCATTATTCCTGGTTCTTACCTGGTTCGACACCCTCAGTACTTTATTAATGTCTCCCTTGTTTATGCCCGTCATCCACTTATACACTTCAATGATATCTCCCCTCATTCTACGCCTCTCCAGAGAGTGGAGATTTAAGGCTTTAAGTCTATCTTCATACGGGAGGTTCCTTACACAGTAAATCATTTTAGTCATTCTTCTCTGTATGTTCTCTAATGAGTCTATGTCCATCCTGTAGTAAGGGGACCAAAACTGAGCAGCATAATCTAAATGAGGCCTCACTAGTGATGTATAGAGCTGTAAAATAACTTTTGGACTTCTGTTACTTATACTTCTTGAGATAAATCCAAGTAATCTGTTGGCCTTGTTGCGCACACTGAGGCACTGCTGTCTTGGCTTTAGATTTCTGCTTACCATGACTCCCAAGTCTTTTTCACATTCTGTATGACCAAGCTCTACTTCACCTAGATTATAGCTTCGAGGGTTATTTTCATTACCAAGGGCAAGTACCTTACACTTATCCACATTAAACTTCATCTGCCATTTCTCAGACCAAGACATTAATTTGTTCAAATCGTCCTGGAGTTCATTGATATCCTCCTCAGAGTGAATTATACGGCCTATCTTTGTATCATCAGCAAACTTACTCATGTCACTAGTAATCCCTTCATCAAGGTCATTAATGTAAATTATGAACAAGAGAGGCCCTAAAACTGATCCTTGTGGAACGCCACTAGTGACTAATCCCCATTCAGATTTCACTCCATTAATGGTAACTCTCTGCTTTCTATTGGTAAGCCATGCCTCAATCCATGCTAGAACTTTACCTCCTATACCATGAGCTGCCACTTTTCTTAAGAGTCTCTTGTGAGGTACTCTGTCGAAGGCTTTACTAAAATCCAAATAAACAATATCATATTCCTTATCACTGTCAACTGCCTCAAATGTTCTATTGAAGAACGTCAGTAAGTTTGTCAGGCAGGAACGACCTCTCGTGAATCCATGCTGAGATTCATTTATCAAGTTATGCTCTTCAAGGTGACTTCTGATAATGTCAGCTATAATTGATTCTAATAACTTGCCCACTATAGATGTCAGGCTTATTGGACGGTAATTTGAAGGAGTGGACTTATCCCCTGATTTGAATATAGGAACCACATTAGCCATCTTCCACATCTCTGGCACAACACTGGTAAGGATGGACGCATTGAATACACTCGTTAATGGCTGACTAAGCTCCATCTTGCATTCCTTAAGTACCCTTGAAAACAACTCATCGGGTCCCGGGGACTTATTTTGTTTCAGTTTGTCTATCTGTTTAATAACCATGTCCCTCGTGACAGTAATATTAGTTAACTTAAATTCATCAGGAACTAAATAATTGTTAATTATTGGAATCTCATTTATATCTTCCTGTGTAAAAACTGACAAAAAATAGTCATTAAATAAGGAACACATTTCCAGTTCATTATCCGTCAGCTGCCCATTCCCAGATTTCAGAGGTCCTACTTTTTCCTTCACCTTCGTCCTATACACTTGAAAGAACCCCTTTGGATTAGTCTTTGATTCATTAGCGACTCTAATTTCATAGTCACGTTTAGCCTTTCTAATCGCCTTTTTTACTTCTCTTTTAAGCTGAACATATTGGTCAGTAAGGTTAACCTCTCCTCTTCTAATGCGCCTATAAATTCCCCTTTTCTCCCCTAATAGATGCTTTAACCTCCTGTTAACCCATTTGGGATCGTTATTATTAGACCTAATTTCTCTCTGGGGAATGTATATACTCTGGGCACTGTGTACATTATTAAGAAAACAATCATAAAAGCAGATCCCTTCATATTCATAAGTATGATTATCGTCAATAAAATCATTAGCTAGATATCCCCAATCAAGATTAGACAGATGTTCCCTAAGTCCATTATAATCGGCAGAACGAAAATCGGGGATTTTTACTGTATTATCATTATTCTTGCATTCCCAATTAATGCTAAAGGTGATGGATTTGTGATCACTTGCGCCAAGCTCTTCAGTGATCTCCAGATTATTCACTAGTGTTTCCTTATTTGACAAGACTAGGTCTAGCAAATTATTACCCCTGGTAGGTTCAGTTACACTCTGTTTCAGAAAACAGTCCTGAACTGTTTCCATGAAGTCACTGGACTCTAGATTACCTGTCAAAGAATTCCAGTCAATTTGGCTAAAGTTAAAGTCCCCTACTATGACTACGTTACTGTGTCCAGAAGCACTAACAATTTCGTCCCAAAGAAGTCTCCCTCTATCGTGATCCAAGCCTGGAGGTCGGTATATTACACCTAGAATTAGTTTTTCTTGACCCTCCACGAACTCTACCCAATACAATGCAACTCCTCCCCCCTTCCCATTACATCTATCCACATTGAATAACTTAAACTGAATATTACACTCAGCAGTCATATCCCGACTCTTTAAATCATACGTTTCAGTTAATGCAATGATATTTCCCAGCACATGCTACCAAACGTAGTTCATTAATATTTCTTGCACTTCGACTGTTAGCATAAAATACCATCATATGCACACTATTCATCTTTGTTTTTACACAATTTCTGAAATTATCATTTCCCAGAGTTACTCCATGACAGTTACTATTAAGATTCTTAATATCAGAGCATAAGTCAATATATCCATACTCATTATTAATCATTTCTAAACCCATACATGTCTGCTTATATGTCTGCTTATATGTCTGCTTATATGTCTGCTTATATATCTGCTTATATGTCTGCTTAATTGTCTGATTATATGTCTGCTTATATGTCTGCTTAATTGTATGCTTAAATGTCTGCTTAACTGTCTGCTTATATGTCTGCTTATATGTCTGCTTAATTGTCTGATTATATGTCTGCTTATATGTCTGCTTAATTGTCTGCTTATATGTCTGCTTATATGTCTGCTTAATTGTCTGATTAGATGTCTGCTTAATTGTCTGCTTATATGTCTGCTTATATGTCTGCTTAATTGTCTGATTATATGTCTGCTTATATGTCTGCTTAATTGTCTGATTATATGTCTGCTTATATGTCTGCTTAATTGTCTGCTTATATGTCTGCTTATATGTCTGCTTAATTGTCTGATTATATGTCTGCTTATATGTCTGCTTAATTGTCTGCTTATATGTCTGCTTATATGTCTGCTTAATTGTCTGATTATATGTCTGCTTATATGTCTGCTTAATTGTCTGCTTATATGTCTGCTTATATGTCTGCTTAATTGTCTGATTATATGTCTGCTTATATGTCTGCTTAATTGTCTGCTTATATGTCTGCTTATATGTCTGCTTAATTGTCTGATTATATGTCTGCTTATATGTCTGCTTAATTGTCTGCTTATATGTCTGCTTATATGTCTGCTTAATTGTTTGATTATATGTCTGTTTATATGTCTGCTTAATTGTCTGATTATATGTCTGCTTATATGTCTGCTTAATTGTCTGATTATATGTCTGCTTATATGTCTGCTTAATTGTCTGATTATATGTCTGCTTATATGTCTGCTTAATTGTCTGATTATATGTCTGCTTATATGTCTGCTTAATTGTCTGATTATATGTCTGCTTATATGTCTGCTTAATTGTCTGATTATATGTCTGCCTATATGTCTGCTTAATTGTCTGATTATATGTCTGCTTATATGTCTGCTTAATTGTCTGATTATATGTCTGCTTATATGTCTGCTTAATTGTCTGATTATATGTCTGATTATATGTCTGCTTAATTGTCTGATTATATGTCTGCTTATATGTCTGCTTAATTGTCTGATTATATGTCTGCTTATATGTCTGCTTAATTGTCTGATTATATGTCTGCTTATATGTCTGCTTAATTGTCTGATTATATGTCTGATTATATGTCTGCTTAATTGTCTGATTATATGTCTGCTTATATGTCTGCTTAATTGTCTGCTTATATGTCTGCTTATAGGTCTGCTTAATTGTCTGCTTATATGTCTGCTTATATGTCTGCTTAATTGTCTGATTATATGTCTGCTCATATGTTTAACCTGCGAAGGAGGAAATTTGATATTTTAAAACATCTTTTGGGGGGAAAAACATGGAGTCGTTGGGTTTACATCAATTACCGTAATGTTTGTTCTGATAAAACTCTCTAACCACCACAACTACCATCACTGTTGTAACCACCACAACTACCATCACTGTTGTAACCACCACAACTACCATCATTGTTGTAACCACCACAACTACCATCACTGTTGTAACTACCACAACTACCATCACTGTTGTAACTACCACAACTACCATCACTGTTGTAACCACCACAACTACCATCACTGTTTTAACCACCACAGCTACCATCACTGTTGTAACTACCACAACTACCATCACTGTTGTAACCACCACAACTACCATCACTGTTGTAACTACCACAACTACCATCACTGTTGTAACTACCACAACTACCATCACTGTTGTAACCACCACAACTACCATCACTGTTTTAACCACCACAGCTACCATCACTGTTGTAACTACCACAACTAACCACCACAGCCATCACTGTTGTAACCACCACAACTACCATCACTGTTGTAACCACCACAACTGTTGTTACTACCATAACTACCACTGTTGTAACCACCACAATTACCATCACTGTTGTAACCACCACAACTACCATCACTGTTGTAACCACCACAACTACCATCACTGTTGTAACCACCACAACTACCATCACTGTTGTAACTACCACAACTACCATCACTGTTGTAACCACCACAAGTACCATCACTGTTGTAACCACCACAACTACCATCACTGTTGTAACCACCACAGCTACCATCAATGTTGTAACAACCACAACTACCATCACTGTTGTAACATAACACCACAACTACCACCACTGTTGTAACCACCCCAACGAGCATCACTGTTGTAACCACCACAACTACCATCACTGTTGTAACCACCACAACTACCATCACTGTTGTAACCACCACAACTACCATCACTGTTGTAACCACCACAACTACCATCACTGTTGTAACCACCACAACTACCATCACTGTAGTAACCACCACACCTACCATCACTGTTGTTACCACAACAACTACCATCACTGTTGTAACTACCACAACTACCATCACTGCTGTAACCACAACTACCATCACTGTTGTAACCACCACAATTACCATCACTGTTGAAACCACCACAACTAACAGCACTGTTGTAACCACCACAACTACCATCACTGTTGTAACCACCACAACTACCATCACTGTTGTTACCACCACAACTACCATCACTGTTGTAACCACCACAACTACCATCACTGTTGAAACCACCACAACTAACAGCACTGTTGTAACCACCACAACTACCATCACTGCTGTAACCGCCACAACTAATATCATTGCTGTAACCACCAAAACTACCATCACTGCATTAACCACCACAACTACCATCACTGTTGTAACCACCACAAGTACCATCACTGTTGTAACCACCACAACTACCATCACTGTTGTAACCACCACAGCTACCATCAATGTTGTAACTACCACAACTACCATCACTGTTGTAACCACCACAACTACCACCACTGTTGTAACCACCACAACTATCATCACTGTTGTAACCACCACAACTACCATCACTGTTGTAACCACCACAACTACCATCACTGTTGTAACCACCACAACTACCATCACTGTTGTAACCACCACAACTACCATCACTGTTGTAACCACCACAACTACCATCACTGTTGTAACCACCACAACTACCATCACTGTTGTTACCACCACAACTACCATCACTGTTGTAACCACCACAACTACCATCACTGTTGAAACCACCACAACTAACAGCACTGTTGTAACCACCACAACTACCATCACTGCTGTAACCGCCACAACTAATATCATTGCTGTAACCACCAAAACTACCATCACTGCATTAACCACCACAACTACCATCACTGCTTTAATTACTACAACTACCATCACTGTTGTAACCACCACAACTACCATCACTGCTGTAACCACCACAGCTACCATCACTGTTGTAACTACTCCAACTGCCGTCACTGTTGTAACCACCACAACTACTATCACTGTTGTAACTACCACAGCTACAATCATTTGTGTAACCACCACAACTACCATCACTGTTGTAACTACCACAACTACCATCACTGTTGTAACTACCACAACTACCATCACTGTTGTAACTACCACAACTACCATCACTGCTGTAACCATCACAACTACCATCACTGCTGTAACCACCACAACTACCATCACTGCTGTAACCACCACAACTACCATCACTGTTGTAACTACCACAACTACCATCACTGTTGTAACTACCACAACTACCATCACTGCTGTAACTACCACAACTACCATCACTGTTGTAACTACCACAACTACCATCACTGCTGTAACCATCACAACTACCATCACTGCTGTAACCACCACAACTACCATCACTGCATTAACCACCACAACTACCATCTCTGCTGTAAGAACCACAGCTACCATCACTGCTGTAACCACCACAACTACCATCACTGCTGTAACCACCACAACTACCATCAGTCTTTTGACCACAACTACCATCACTCTTCTAACCACAACTACCATCACTCTTCTGACCACAACTACCATCACTCTTCTGACCACAACTACCATCACTCTTCTAACCACAACTACCATCACTGCTGTAACCACCACAACTACCATCACTCTTCTGACCACAACTACCATCACTCTTCTAACCACAACTACCATCACTCTTCTGACCACAACTACCATCACTCTTCTGACCACAACTACCATCACTCTTCTAACCACAACTACCATCACTGCTGTAACCACCACAACTACCATCACTCTTCTGACCACAACTACCATCACTCTTCTGACCACAACTACCATCACTCTTCTAACCACAACTACCATCACTCTTCTAACCACAACTACCATCTCTCTTCTAACCACAACTACCATCACTCTTCTGACCACAACTACCATCACTCTTCTAACCACAACTACCATCACTGCTGTAACCACCACAACTACCATCACTGCTGTAACCACCACAACTACCATCACTCTTCTGACCACAACTACCATCACTCTTCTAACCACAACTACCATCACTCTTCTAACCACAACTACCATCACTCTTCTAACCACAACTACCATCACTACATTAACCACTACAACTCAGACCGTGGCACTGACACAGAGGAAGTCTGGCACTGTGCCACTGAAATGATCTATAAAATACTTCTTTCAAATTTGTATTCTGCACATTTCTTTTCCTTACAATGGTATGTAATTACCTTGGTCTACAGGGTTTCCAGACAAATGAAAATTCGTTTATGATTTACCTGTTGGTTAATGGTCACAAAACATACCACGGACGGGGATAGAACCCGCGATCAGAGTCTGAAAACTCCAGACCGTCGCGTTAGCCACTGGGCCAGCTAGCCACAATAAGATTCATGCAACTAGGTATATTTCTACACCATAGGAAGGTTAGCATAGGCACCTCTGTGACCACAAATGCAAGTTTATACAGACGAATCTCTAGCTAGCGTGGTCGTGACGAACTCTAGCTCCAGCCCCCACAAAGCCGTCAACATGACTCACGAAATCGTAATGACACGATTGAGACTCTCTGATCGCGGGTTCTATCCCCGTCCGTGGTATGGTTTGTTTGCAATCGTGTCATTACGATTTCGTGAGTAATGGACACAACTAGTTGTTTCGACATCCAATCTGGTTTGCTTTTAACATATTTTTTTAACTTTCTTGATATATTGTTCATTTCATTATTCAAAAATCTGTTATTATATCTATTTCGAACTTCCTGTACGTATCCTACTGTCTCATTCCCTGGAACACTGACTAACATCATTCTCCTAGGAGAATGATGTTAGTTGTGTTAGACATCATATAAGATTAGAAACATCAGACACAGAATCTGTTTGGCTACAGTTTCTCTAGGGTCGTGAAAAATTAATTTTGTGTGTGATTTATAGGCCCCCAAACCTTGATAGGGAGTGCAGTAAGCTGTTATGGGACGAAATTCATAAGGTATCTAGATATGAAAATGTTGTGTTAATGGGAGATTTTAACTTTAGACAAATTGATAAGAACAATATAACAGGAAATCTTGAGTCTAGTGACTTTCTTGACATGGTTCAGGATTGCTTTTTAGAACAGGTTGTGACAGAACCAACTAGAGGAAACAATCTGCTTGACTTGGTTC
This sequence comes from Cherax quadricarinatus, assembly GCF_038502225.1. Classification (NCBI taxonomy): domain Eukaryota; kingdom Metazoa; phylum Arthropoda; class Malacostraca; order Decapoda; family Parastacidae; genus Cherax; species Cherax quadricarinatus. Next base: position 32,857 of record NW_027198689.1, read on the forward strand.
TTGCCAACAAAGATTCACTAATTAATAATCTTTAGGTTAATGATGAGCTTTGGGAAAGTGATCACAAATAACTTAGTTATAATATATCATGGAATTACCCGGATAACTGCAATCAAATATCTGTCCCCGACTTTCGCTTGGTCAGTTTCATGGGACTGAGAAATTACTTGGGTGGGCTAAATTGGGATGTCCTGACTATGGGTCAGGTAGGTGATCTTGGTTGCCAATATGACGTTTTTCACAGCATAGTTCTAGCTGCCCAGACAACTTCTGTTCCGAGTAGGGAAATTAGATCTAACAAAAAATGATCCCAAATGGATGAACAATAGATTAAAACATCTCATTGGCCAAAAGAGAGGCATATGTTGGCGTATCAAAAGAGAGGATGGACAGTTAAGAAATCAATATATTCAATTAAAGAGAGAAGTTAAAAAAGGAATAAGAAACGCAAAAAGAGATTATGAGGCTAAACTCGCAAGGGATTCGAAGACTAACCCAAAAGGGTTCTTTTAGGTATACAGAAGTAAGATTAGGGACAACATAGGCCCACTTAAGAGTAAAGGAATGTAAAGAGGAACTTAGCATACCTTTGGCTAATCTTTTTAACGTATCACTACAAACTGACATAGTGCCTGATAAGTGGAAAATGGCAAATGTAATACCTATTTACAAGGCAGGTGACAGGTCCTTGGCTTCGAACTATAGACCAATAAGCCTTACCTCCATAGTGGGAAAATTTATGGAATCAATAATTGCCGAAGCAATTCGTAGCCATCTTGATAGGCACAGATTGATTAATGAATCTCAACACGGTTTTACAAAGGGGCGTTCCTGTCTTACGAATTTACTAACTTTTTTCACTAAGGTGTTTGAGGAGGTAGATCATGGTAATGAATATGATATTGTGTATATGGACTTCAGTAAGGCTTTCGATAGAGTTCCACATCAGAGGCTATTGAGGAAACTTAAGGCACACGGAATAGGAGGAGAATTTTTTCCTGGGTAGAGGCATGGCTGACAAATAGGCAGCAGAGAGTTTGCATAAATGGTGAGAAATCAGAATGGGGAAACGTCACAAGCGGTGTTTCTCAGGGGTCAGTGTTGGACCCGTTGTTGTTCACAATTTACATAAACGACATAGATGAGGGAATAAATAGCGACATAAGCAAATTTCCTGATTACACCAAAATAGGCCGTCCAATTCATTCTAATGAGGACACTAGAGCACTCCAGGATGATTTGAATAGATTGATGCCATGGTCGGAGAAGTGGCAGATGCAGTTTAATATAGACAAATGCAAAGTTCTAAATGTTGGACAGGTAAATAACCATGCCACATATAAACTAAATAATGTAGATCTTAATACTACTGATTGCGAAAAGGATTTAGGAGTTCTGGTTAGCAGTAATCTAAAACCAAGACAACAGTGCATTAGTGTTCGCAATAAAGCTAACAGAATCCTTGGCTTCATATCTAGAAGTATAAATAATAGAAGTCCTCAGGTTGTTCTTCAACTCTATATATCCTTGGTTAGGCCTCATTTAGATTATGCTGCACAGTTCTGGTCACCGTATTACAGAATGGATATAAATGCTCTGGAAAACGTACAGAGGAGGATGACAAAGTTGATCCCATGTATCAGAAATCTTCCCTATGAGGATAGACTGAGGGCCCTGAATCTGCACTCTCTCGAAAGGCGTAGAATTAGGTGGGGGATATGATTGAGGTGTATAAATGGAAAACAGGAATAAATAAAGGGGATGTTAGTAGCGTGCTGAAAATATCTAGCCAAGATCGGACTCGCAGCAATGGTTTCATGTTGGAAAAACTCAGATTCAGGAAGGATATACGAAAGCACTGGTTTGGTAATAGAGTTGTGGATGGGTGGAACAAACTCCCGAGTACAGTTATAGAGGCTAAAACATAGTGTAGTTTTAAAAATAGGTTTGATAAATACATGAGTGGGTGTGGGTGGTGTGAGTTGGACCTGACTAGCTTGTGCTACTAAGTCTGATGCCGTGCTCCTTCCTTAAGTGGAAGTGGCCTGACTAGGTGGGTCATTGGGCTATCGGGGGGTGGGGGTGACATGGACCTGCTTCGCATGGGTCATAGGCCTGTTGCAGTGTTCCTTCTTTCCTTCTTAGGGGAATGTTTCTTATGTTCTAGGAGAATGATAGGAGCAGAGAAAATGGGATGATTATCAGGAAAAGGGGCAGCCAGAGTTCTTGGAGGAGGAGGAGGAGGAGGAGGAGGAGACGAAGGAAAGCTAGAAAGAGGAGGAAGAAGAGGAGACGGTGAAGACTTGTGAGAAAACTGCTGGACAGTCGCGCCATTCACAGGGAGACAAACTGGTGTGCCTGTGACTCGTGGTAGTGTGTGTCAAGTGCGAATTGGAGACGGGATGGTGGCAGGGAAGTAACGACGGCAGGCAAAAGGCGACGGCAGGCAAGTGACCTCGGCAAGGAAGTGACTACGTTCGTAAAATACCGCAAAGGAAAGGTAAAAAGGTGGAAAAAAAAGGAAAAGAAATGTTGCTGAGAAAGGGATGAGATGGAAGATGTGGGAGAGCAGTGAGACGAAGGGAAGGGGAGAGAGAGAGAGAGAGAGAGAGAGAGAGAGAGAGAGAGAGAGAGAGAGAGAGAGAGAGAGAGAGAGAGAGACAGACAGACAGACAGACAGACAGACAGAGAGACAGACAGACAGACAAACAGACAGGCACAAAGAGAGACACAGAGAGGGACAGAGACTGTCTAAAAAATTATTAACACTAAAAGAAACTTAAATGTTTGAGATATATTGAAAGTAAATGTAGTGCTGCTGTGTAGACTTACTAGTGCAGGATATTTTTCAAAGGGGAATGGTTAGAGGGGAAGTAAGATGAGTAGAAGGGAGGGAGGGGGAGGGAAAAGACGACGAGAAATGAAAGGGGACGAGGAAAACGTAAATTTGGAAGAAGAGAGGTAAGAAAAATATGCATAATAATTTGAGTAATGTGATAATATTCGAAGAGAAATACTCTAAGAGTTGTCCTCAGTTTTACTCTGACTTACCAAAAAAAAAAAAAAACAAATATATATATGTATATATAAATATATATATATAGATATATATATATATATGCAAAACAACCACCCTGAAAGAATAGAGAAAGTCCAAGCGCTGTCGTGACTCCTCACATTATCAAGGAACTATCCTTGATAATGTGAGTAGTCACGAAAGTGCTTGGAATTTCTCTATTCTTTCAGAGTGGTTGTTTTGCATATTTTGAAATCACCTGTTTACTGTGATCTTATTGTATATATATATATATATATATATATATATATATATATATATATATATATATATATATATATATATATATATATATATATATATATATATATATATATATATATATATTCTTTGATTCTAACTGTCTATTTCCTACTTGTTCTTGCTTTATATTTATTTTGTAGACAATCCTAGAAAAAAGTTCTCATCTGAAGTTAAAAAAGTAATTGTTATATGCACTGTGTGTCATGTTTGAAGTCCCAAGTGACTTCCTGATGTGCTTACCTTTTAAATTAGTATAGCTGAAGAAACACGAAGCCAAATAAATATATGTAGATAAATGGTTTGGAAAAGGGACAAGTGCAACACTTGGGTATCTTGACTGTGGCAACGTTTCGCCAATCAGCGGCTTCCTCAGCCCAGTACAGAGAAGAATGGTTGAAGATCAGAAGAGGTTGAGGTAATCAGTCCCTCAGCCTGGACTAGATGTTATTAGTAAAATAAATTTTGATAAGAATGGATCATATGCGAGGCTTATACACCGGTTACACCTCCTACGATTTTTTTCTCCTTACGTTTCTGCAGTATATAAGCCCTTGCAACACGCATATGTTGTATTCTAATAAAGAGTGAAGACTGATCACATCAATTCCAGGCTGAGGAATCAACCGTTTACATAATAGAAGTTACCGAGTGTTTAATTTCTCAAATAAATATGTGACAAGATTTATGGACAACTCCAAAGACTTGTGGATCAGATTTATTTTCTTGTAGATCTACGAATAAATCTTGGAAAGATTTCTTTACCAATGAGAGTGATTAATGAAAAATCTATTTCGATGTAAAAAATCGGAAAACAAAATTGAGTTAGTTATTACAGTAAGTAATTGTGTTATTCCGAGAAGTTAGTAACTAGGAAAGGTCCCCTTTACGAGTCATACTCTGTAATAAGGTAATACCTTCTAACTGAGAGAAGAAAGCACAAACTTTACCATATTAATATTAAAAAAATATTTATAGGAACAATTAAAATTAAAATTCCCACAATACCGTTGACGAACCTTACCACGGGTGGGGTTAGAACTCGCGATCAGAGAGTCTCAAAACTCCAGACCGGCGCGTTAGCCACTGTACCAGCTAGCAACAATAAGATTCATATATTCCATTTTAAGTTTATCTGTTGAAGCTGAAGAGACTTTCAAAGTTTATGTTGATAAGTCACTTGTGCAACGTTTGGGTATCTTCATTCTCGAAACGTTTCGAAACGTAGCGGCTTCTTCAATCCATTGTAAAGAAAGGTGGAAGATGGACTGAACATATCGCCTCCAGGCTCAGGGACTGATTACCCCAAATTCTTCCTCGTCTTCCACCTTTCTCAGCACTGGAATGAAGAGGCCACTGCGCCGCACAACGCTTCCAGAATAAAAGATACGCATATGTTACAAAAGTCTCTCATAGAGACCGAGACCATGGCAACAAGCAATGTGATTATCACCTAGTCTACATCTAATATCCCCCTGTGTAAATATTATTAATCCACCAAGTAACAGCAATCAGCTGTTATGGATGACCATTTCTCTGATGTTTTTGGATAAATTCCAGGATCCAGTACCAGTTTACTTTAGTCGTTTATCAATGGTATTCAGTACCGACAAGATTATGAATTAGACACATGTACAATACCTGGGTATCTTTCCTCTGTAGACGTTTTGACATCCAGTGGCTTTATCAATACAACACCTGCTCCTATACTGTGGGACTGATTACCTAATCTTCCACTGGATGGCGAAACATCTACAATGATGATTGTATTAATGTTGGTAGAATTACCGACAATATGTTAGGTAAAAGGACACAAGTGCAGCTAATGTGACATTTTACTGTGGCAACGGCTTGACATAGCTCCTGGAGAGCGAAACGTTGCCACAATTAAATGGCACATGAGTTGTACTTGTGTTCGTTTGTCTAACATATAATAAAGATCCCTTGTCGTTGTACATCTATCTAATTCTTTATTATTCTGAGAATATTTATGCTATGACATTTAAATGCAATGAGGATAGCAAAGCAGAATTTAGATTACCATGGTCTGACAACTAAGCCATGGAAAAGTTTAATGGATTTCGGTCAAATCCAGTTTTGGGATTTATAATTTCAAATTACTATGTACTTGGCAAGATACGATGTAGGCGTCATCTTAAATTTTTCTAATGCAAAAAACAAAAAAAAAAAACTTATGCAGACTTTCTGAGGATTACTGAATTTTTATCCGAAGATTTTTAGACTATCTGTAAAAGCCAGTAATGGAATCTTTAGAATTTTCACATGAGGCTTTTCTGAAGGTTAATCAAATTAAGAATATTTTTTTTCTAATGCTCCTTTTCTCAAGCTCTTTAATAGATTTTTTATATTTAAGAACAGACGCATAACTCTGGATTATTAGCAATACATTTGTAGCATTATGATACCCAATTTCCTGTTTGCTTTGTCAGTAAAACGATGTTACTTGTTGAACTAAATTACTCAACTATCGAAAACGAATTCCTAACTTAAGCGTCGGGAATGTCTGAAGTTCCATATTGTTTAACTGGGAGTGAGTTTATGTAAGAAACTAATTATAACCACTTGATTTATGTGGATAGGTTAACTGAATCTTACAAATATCTAACACTCCCGGCCAACTCCTTTCAAGCAGTGGACACAATGATTGCTGGAAACACACAGAGAGAAAAATGAAGGAGGAAAACAGGAAAAGGGCAAAGAAAGGAGATCATTGTGTAAGAATGGTATATAATACCGACAAGATGAAATTAAGACACATGTGCAACATCTGGGTATCTTTATTGTAGACTTGAAGACAGTAGAACTATGTACAGAAGATGAGGTAATCAGTCCCTCAACCTAGGAGTAGGTGCGAAAAGCACCATAGTCGTGGAGATTCAGAATCTCCACGACATATATGGTGCTCTTCGCACCTACTCCTAGGTTGAGGGGCTGATTACCTCATCTTCTGTACATAGTTCTACTGTCTTCAAGTTATGTCCTAGAATTTGTATTGATAAAGCCACTAGATGGCGAAACGTCTACAATAAAGATACCCAGATGTTGCACATGTGTCTTAATTCATTCGCGGATAAATGAAAATTAAGGCAGGCCGCGAAATGAAAACTTACTTTTACCAGCAATAATTTCAAGTAGGATTATCTTGTTGTCATTAAATAGATGTACAAAGGTGTGGATTGTCAGTGAAACAAATGAAGAAGCTATTTGCGAAAAAAAGGGTAAAATAAAGGATTCAAGAAATCTCTCTGATTAAAACCGAAAAGAAGTATTATAGATACGTAATTAATGGATAAATAGTTGAAGATTTTGAGTAGGAAAATCTGGTGAATCCATCGTACGATAGTTCAGGACACAGCGGCTAAAAAGTTGGAGATGTTGCTGGTAATAATTTAGAGATAACTAGGAGATGTGAATTTAAGGATTATTTTTTAAATGTTTATTAAAATAATAACTTGGGTTCATATCAGACCCATTTAGGTTTCGAGAAGTCAGAAATAGCTCTAGAGGGGCTGCCCAAATCTTCAGCAAAGCTAGGAAGATAGTTAATAGTGAAAAACGTTTAGATAAAAGAGTCAAAGAGTAAAATAAAAAGGATCTGGACAGGCTTCCTGGATTTTATCCCCACCAAATGCAAAGTCATGAAGACTGGGGAAGGTGAAAGAAGACCACAGACAGGGTACAGGCTAGTGGGCCAAAAACTGCAAACTTCACTCAGGGAAAAACGATCTTGTGGCGAGTATAATACCGAGCACATCTCCTGATGCGCACATCAACCCAATAACTGCTGCAGCATTTGGGCGCCTGGCAAACCTAACAATAGCGTTTCGACACATGAGTAAGGCATCATTAAAGACAATGTGCAGCATGTACGTCAGGCCCATATTGGAATATGCAGCACCAGTATGGAACTCATACCTGGTCAAGCGCATCACGAAATTAGAGAAAGTGCTAAAGTTTGCAACAAGATTAGTCCTGGAGATAAGGGGTATGTTCTACGAGGAGAGGTTAAGGGAAATCGACCTGAGGACTCTGGAGGACGGGAGGGATACGGGAACACACGATAACAAATAAAATAGTGATAGAAATTGATATAACGACAAAGGGTCACAATTGGAAGTTGAAAATTAAGATGAATTAGGGATGATGGGAAGTATTTCTTAAATTATAGAGTTATCAAAAAGTGAAACAATCTGGAGAGTGATGTAGTGGGGGCAGAAGCCATACATAATTTTAAAAAGCAGGGAGAGAGTGAACCTAGCAGCTACTAGCGAAGAGACTGGGCCAGGAACTGCCATGCGACCCATGAAACCACAGATAGGTGAGTACAAATAGGTAGGGACACACACACACACACCAGCGAAGAGGCGGGGCCAGGAGCTGTAACTCGACCCCCTGCAACCACAATTATGTAAGGACACATAGGTAAGAACACACACACACACACACACACACACTAACATGCATTCCAGCAACTGCCGGAAGTGTGGAGGGCAACAAATGTAATTTAATTTTTTTTAGGAGACAGACAGGTAGCACTAAATTGCAGATCAATGTCATTGAAATGCATAGCGAGTAAAGTTCTGCAAGAGATCATCATGAGATAAATGGTGGAATGCCTGGAATGAAGTGAGTTCATCCGTGACAACTAGCACGGCTTCAGAGGTTGTAAATCCTGTCATACAAACCTATTGGAATTCTATGACAAGATGAC